>NC_068913.1:43595833-43898863 GCF_023091745.1 Budorcas taxicolor | reverse complement strand
AAATTAAGAAAAATCCTTTTATTCTTACAGATGGGACTGTCTTTTCTTCTTTTTTGAAAAACTAAGGGTGCAAGTACAATGTAGGACCATTAAAATGTTTCCCATTTTAAATATAATTTTTTAAACAAAGGAAAGTACACTTGGGAATCATGTAATATATGCACAGATTATTAAATAATGTATATTATTTCCCTGAGTTAATAAACAAGGTCTTAAAATATGACATTCAAATATACTTAAATTATTAGTGTAGGCATAAGGTGATTTTATTGGATGTTTAAACAGAGTCATTTAAAAACATTTTCACTTGACGTAAAAATACACACACACAAAGATAAAATATACCAACATCAATTAATTTAAAATGACAATAGCACTTTCAGCTTAAGTAGAAGAAAATAGGGATTGCTTGGTGGCTCGGTCTGGAGAAGGCAATGGCACCCCACTCCAGTACTCTTGCCTAGCAAATCCCATAGACGGAGGAGCCTGGTGGGCTACCGTCCATGGGATCGCGAAGAGTCGGACATGACTGAGCGACTTCACTTTCACGTTTCACCTTCATGCACTGCAGAAGGAAATGGCAACCCACTCCAGTATTCTTGCCTGGAGAATCCCAGGGGCGGAGGCGCCCGGTGGGCTGCCATCTATGGGGTCGCACAGAATTGGACACGACTGAAGCGACTTAGCAGCAGTAGCAGGTGGCTCGGTCAGTAAAAATTCCAGCTGCATCCTATGACACCTGGGTTTGATCCCTGGGTTGGGAAGATCCCCTGGATGAGGGCATGGCAATCCACTCCAATATTCTTGCCTGGAGAATACCCATGCACAGTGGTGCCTGGAAGGCTGCAGTCCATGGGGTCACAAAGAATGGGACATGACTGAGAGACTAAGCACAGTACAGCACAGCACAGCACAGAAGAAAATGATCTGCTTTAAAAATTAACAGCAAGTCAATACGATCATCTAGGAATTTTAAAGTAACCACCTTAACATTTTCCCAAATTTTATGATAATACACTATGAGTAAACAATGAAATAGATTTTCCATCCAATTATTCATCTACTATCCATTTCCATCTAGCACAATACTTACATATTCACAAATGTCAGTGGACATGTTTAAGAATCACAAAATAGAAAAATGGTCCTGTCAGCTCCCAACATCTGAAAAATCTCACTGTAAATTTTAATTATGTGTAATTTAGAACTTATTCATATATTGTCTCTCACAATTTCTTACACAGAATCATGCTTTCAAATGAGATTTTTATTGTTGTTCAAATAATACATTAATTGACATGATAGCTGCCATTGTGTACCTCTTTTGTATCTCCTCAAATATTTAGTTCACTGCTATAGATATACGCAGGTTAGGAAGCAACAGTTAGAACTGGACACGGAACAGCAGACTGGTTCCAAATAGGAAAAGGAGTACGTCAAGGCTGGATACTGTCACCCTGCTTATTTAACTTATATTCAGAGTACATCATGAGAAACGCTGGACTGGAAGAAGCACAAGCTGCAATCAAGATTGCCGGGAGAAATATCAATAACCTCAGATATGCAGATGACACCACCCTTATGGCAGAAAGTGAAGAGGAACTAAAAAGCCTCTTGATGAAAGTGAAAGAGGAGATTGAAAACGTTGGCTTAAAGCTCAACATTCAGAAAACAAAGATCATGGCATCTGGTCCCATCACTTCATGGGAAATAGATGGGGAAACAGTAGAAACAGTGTCAGACTTTATTTTTGGGGGCTCCAAAATCACTGTAGATGGTGATCGCAGCCGTGAAATTAAGATGCTTACTCCTTGGAAGGAAAGTTATGACCAACTTAGATAGCATATTGAAAAGCAGAGACATTACTTTGCCAACAAAGGTCCGTCTAATCAAGGCTATGGTTTTTCCAGTGGTCATGTATGGATGTGAGAGTAGGACTTTGAAGAAAGCTGAGTGCCAAAGAATTGATGCTTTTGAACTGTGGTGTTGCAAAAGAGTCTTGAGAGTCCTTTGGACTGCAAGGAGATCCAACCAGTCTATCCTAAAGGAGATCAGTCCTGAGTATTCATTGGAAGGAGTGATGCTGAAGCTGAAACCCCAATACTTTGGCTATCTCATGTGAAGAGCTGACTCATTGGAAAAGACCCTGATGCTGGGAGGGATTGGGGGCAGGAGGAAAAGGGGACGACGGAGGATAAGATGCTTGGATGGCATCACCGACTCGATGGACATGAGTTTGGGTAAACTCCGGGAGTTGGTGATGGACAGGGAGGCCTGGCGTGCTATGGTCCATGGGGTCACAAAGAGTTGGACATGTCTGAGTGACTGAACTGAACTGATGGTATATTAAGATGTTCAATAAATGCTATAAAATACCTAGGAAGATATATGAAAATCAAAATAAAATGGAAAAATATATGATTAGGATTTGAAATGAATTATCATGAAAATTTTAAGAGAGAGGAGAATTTTAAAAATTAATTTATTTTTTATTGAAGCATAATTGCTTTACAGAATTTTGTTTTCTGTCAAACCTCAACAGGAATCAGCCATAGATATACATATATCCCTCCATTTTAAATCTTCCTCCCATCTCCCTCCTCATCCCACTCCTCTAAGTTGATACAGAGCTCCTGTTTGAGTTTCCTGAGCTATACAGCAAATTCCCATTGGCTCTCTATTTTACATATGGTAATGTAAATTTCCATGTTACTCTTTCCATACATCTCACCCTCTCCTCCCCCCGCCATGTCCATCAGTCTATTTTCTATGTCTATTTCTCCATTGCTGCCCTGTAATTAAATTCTTCAGTACCATTTCTCTAGATTCTGTAGATATATACATTATTATGTATATATATGTACAATATATACATATTATATACATATACAATATATACATATTCTTTAGATATATACATTAATATAAAATATATCTTTCTCTTTCTGACTTACTTCACTCTGTATAATAGGTTCTAGGTTCATCCGCTTCATTAGAACTGACTCAAAGGTGTTCTGTTTTATGGATGAGTAACATTCCATTGTGTGTATGTACCACAACTTCTTTATTCATTCATCTGTCAGTGGACATCTAGGTTGTCTCCATGCTCTAGTTATTGTAACTAGTGCTGCAATTAACAATGGGATACATGTGTCTGTTTCAATTTTGGTTTTCTCAGGATGTATGCCTAGGAGTGGGATTGCTGGGTGATATGCTGGTTGGCCACCTGATGCAAAGAGCTGACTCATTTGAAAAGACTCTGATGCTAGGAAAGATTGAGGGCAGGAGGAGAAGGGGATGAAAGAGGATGAGATGGTTGGATGTCATCACCAACTCGATGGACATGGGTTTGGGTGTACTCTGGGAGTTGGTGATGGACAGGGAGGCCTGGCGTGCTGGTGGTTTCATTCATAGTTTTTTAAGGAATCACCATACTGTTTTCCATAGTGGCTGTATAATTTACATTCCCACCAATAGTGCAAGAGCATTCTATTTTCTCCACACCCTCTCCAGCATTTATTGTTTGTAGACATTTTGATGACGGCCATTCTGACCAGTGCAAGGTGATATCTCATTGTAGTTTTGATTTGCATTTGTCTAATAATAAGCAGTGTTGAGCATCTTTTCACGTGTTTGTCAGTCATCTGTATGTCTTCTTTGGAGAAATGTCTGCTTAGGTCTTTTTCCCACTTTTTGATTGGGTTGTTTGTTTTTCTGGTATTGAGTTGTATGAGCTGCTTGTATATTTTGGAAATTAATCCTTTGTCAGTCATTTCACTTGCTATTATTTTCTCCCATTCTGACAGTTGTCTTTTCACCATTGCTTATAGTTTCCTTTGCTATGCAAAAGCTTTTAAGTTCAATGGGGTCCCACTTGCTTACTTTTGTTTTTATTTCCATTTCTCTAGGAAGGGCGTCATAGAGGATCTTGCTTTGATTTACATCATCAAGTGTTCTGCCTATGCTTTCCTCTAAGATTTTTATAGTTTCTGGTCTTACATTTAGGTCTTTAATCCATTTTGAGTTTATCTTTGTATATGGTGTTAGGAAGTGTTCTAATTTCATTCTTTTACATGTAGCTGTCCAGTTTTCCCAGCACCATTTATTGAAGAGCCTTTCTTTTCCCCATTGTATATTCTTGCCTTCTTTGTCAAAAATAAGGTACGCATAGGTGCATGGGTTTATTTCTGGGCTTTCTATCCTGTTCCATTTGTCTATATTTCTGTTTTTGTGCCAGTACCACACTGTCTTGATGACTGTAATTTTGTAGTATATTCTGAAGTCAAGAAAGTTGATTCCTCCAGCTCCATTCTTTTTACTCAAGACTGCTTTGGCTATTTGGGGTCTTTTGTGCTTTCATATGAACTGTGAAGTTTTTTGTTCTAGTTCTGTGAAAAATGCCACTGGTAGTTTGATAGCGATCACACTGAAACTGTAGATTGCATTTGGTAGTATAGTCATTTTCACAATATTGATCCTTCCTACCCAGGAACATGGAATATCTCTCCATCTGTGTTATGTAGTCTTTAACTTCTTTCATTAGTATCTTATGATTTTCTGTGTACCATTCTTTTGTTTCCTTAGGTAAGTTTATTCCTAGATATTTAATTCTTTTTGTTGCAATGTTGAATGGGATTCATTCCTTAGTTTCTCTTTCTGACTTTTCATTGTTAGTATATAGAAATGCAAGTGATTTCTGTGTATTGATTTTGTATCCTGCAACTTTGGTAAATTCACTGATTAGCTCTAGTGATTTTCTGATACTATCTTTAGGGTTTTCTATGTACAGTATCTTGTCATCTGCAAACAGTGAGAGCTTTACTTCTTCTTTTCCGATCAGGATTACTTTTCTTTTTCTTCTCTAATGGCTGTAGCTAGGATTTACAGAACTATGTTGAATAATAGTGGTGAAAATGGACAGCATTGTCTTGTTCCTGATCTTAGGGAGAACGCTTTCAGTTTTTCACCACTGAGAATAATATTTGCTTTGGGCTTATCATATATGGACTTTACTTTGTTGAGGTAGGTTCCTTCTATGCCCATTTTTTGGAGAGTTTTGATCATAAATTGCTGGGAGCCAGCACGGGAGATCCCACCCATAACAAGGTCATGCGGAGGAGACCTGACAGGCAAGGAGGATCAGGACTCGAGGGACTCCCTGGACCTGCTCAAGCATCTACCCCAAACCAAAATCTGTCTGTCTACTGTATACTATATTATGCCTTTCATCAACTCTTCTGACATTAACAGGGGGCTATCCTCGACCACCTTTCTCTGGAGAAAATCAACTTAGGGCTCTAGTTGATAAGTCTCCTGGGCATGAAAGGAGCATTTCAATTCAAATCCCCCTGTTAGCATTCTAGCTTGCTTGGCAGGTTTATCCAGACTCTTGCAACTATGCATATGATTGTTCACAAACCGTGACACAGGAAGCCTAAGCATTCTAAAAATATAGAGCCCTTCAAGGGGTGAAAAAGTTTTATTAAAATAATACTGGTGAAGCAGTTCATTGTTGAGCCAATGCTTGCTGCCAAGTTCCCATATCCCTTATCCATTGTGTGCCTGGGAGTGCATTAGTTAATATAGTTGGAATGTAAGAAAAACAAGTAGTAGCCTTGGTATTAACCACATTAGACGTTTGAGCTATTAATAAGTTCTTTTTTGTTGTTGTAACCCACTGCACCTTTGCTCCATGAGAATGTAACTCTGTTTAGTACTTTCTGAGGCTGACACAGATTAGAGGTATAAAGAAAAAACACTTCAAGGGAAAATAAGTTTTCTGGTTGATCAACCTTTATCAAAAAAGGGTCATAAAATGTCAACAGGCCTCCAAGGCCAGAAGATAATGTACACAACATAAGACCCTTGTTTATGGGAAAGGTATGCAAAAAAATCCTAGTTTCGATAAGGGCAAAACTGCTGGAATATTTGAGCTGACTCTGCATGACTCTGTATCTTTCATTTTCCTCTATGTACAAGTCAGGGTATAAAAGCTTTTTTTGAAAATAGTTACAGGCCTCGCTCACCGAAGCTTGGTCTCCCCGTGTCATTCTTTCATTCGCCGATGCCGTTCATCCTGAGGGTATCCTTGGACTCTGCTGAGGCTGGACCCCAGCAATAAATGGGTGCTGAATTTTGTCAAAGGCTTTTTCTGCATCTATTTTCACTTTTATGCATTGGAGAAGGAAATGGCAACCCACTCCAGAGTTCTTGCCTGGAGAATCCCAGGGATGGGGGAGCCTGGTGGGCTGCCATCTATGGGGTCACACAGAGTCGGACATGACTGAAGCGAATTAGTAGCAGCAGCATTGAGATGATCATATCATTTTTACCTTTCAATTTGCTAATATGGTGCATCACACTGATTGATTTGCATATACTGAAGAATACTTGCATTCCTGGAATAAACCCAACTTGATCATGGTGTATGAACTTTTTGATATGTTGTTGAATTTTGTTTGGTACAGTTTTGTAGAGGATTTTTGCATCTATGTTCGTCAGTGATAATTGCCTGTAGTTTTATTTTTTTGTGTTGTCTTTGCCTGGTTTTGGTATCAGGGTGATGCTGGCCTTGTAGGATGAGTTTGGAAGTATTCCTTCCTCTGCAATTTTTAAGAGTTTTAGAAGGATAGGCATTAGCTTTTCTCTAAATGTTTGGTAGAATTCTCCTGTGAAGCCATCTGGTCCTGGGCTTTTGTTTTGTGGGAGGTTTTTGATCACAGCTTCAATTTCAGTGCTTGTAATTAGGTTGTTCATAATTTCTATTTCTGTCTGGTTTAGTCTTGGAAGATTGAACTCTTCTAGGAATCTGTCCATTTCTTCCAGGTTATCTATTTTATTGCCATATAGTTGTTCATAATAGTATCTTATAATCCTTTGTATTTCTGCATTGGTCTGTTGTAACCTCTCCTTTTTCATTTCTAATTTTGTTGATTTTATTCTTCTCTCTGTTGTTCTTGATGAGTGGGATAAAGGTCTATCAATTTTGTTTATCCTCTCAAAGAACCAGCTTTTAGTTTTATTAATCTTTACTATTGTTTCTTTCATTTCTTTTCCAATTATTTCTGCTCTGATCTTTATGATTTCTTTCCTTCTTCTAATTTTGGGGTTTCTTTGTTCTTGTTTCTCCAGTTGTTTCAGGTGTAATGTTAGGTTGTCTATTCAATGTTTTTCTTGTTTCTTGAGGTAGGGCTGTATTGCTATAAACTTCCCTCTCAGAACTGCTTAAAACGAGAGAATGTCAAATGTTTTCTTTACACTTATATGTCTTTAGCTAGTTTCTTAAGAGTACAACATGACTGAAGCAACTTAGCATGCATATAGTCGTGCACGCAGCTTGTTTCTTAAAGAGAAAATCACAGAACTTCTGTTGCTTGAATAAGTAAAACAACTCCAGGCATTGGAATATAAAGGAGAATCAGAAACAAGAAAACAGAATAAAAGAAAAGAAATTAATTAGAAAGCAACTTGAAAGAAACAGAATAAAAATATAGACTTACTAATAATTTTATAGGATAGTTTTTCTCCCAAATTTCTGACCCAGAAGATATTTTGAGATATTTCTTTAACTTAATGACTCAGTCACAAAAACAAAATGAAAACATGTTCTCAAAGAGAAAACTACTCTCTAAAATTAGCTACTTGAATCTTTGGCAAGGTTTGTACTCCATTTACCTATCTCATCCAGGTGTTAAAGATTTCTAAGAAAAGTACTCCAAAAAATAAGGAAGTTCCAAGTGAGTTAATTTAAAATGTTAAACATCCCAAATATCATGGTTCTTAGCATTCCATTCTACAAAGTATATATGGCTCTTAGGCAACAATGTGTTACATGGACAAGAATTCACTAGCAGTTCACATAGAAGAAAAGCTAATGGTTTTGTTGGAAACAAATCTCAAAATGGCTCCAAAAACTGACAGAAGTGGAGTAGGAATAGATGATCTTCAAATCTCAGTTCACAATATGAACACAAAGTGTGATCTCAGTAGGGGTAACGCCTCAGGGGTTAGCCAATAAAGGGTACAATAAGTGTTCCCATCAATTAATTTTTCCACACCACTTTGATTCTGTGAGAGATTTTTCAAGGTTACAACTAGAAACTTGAATCATGAACTGAAAAATTTCTTTCTCCTGACTCCACTTCTTCTGATGTACTATTTTTTAGGTTTTGTCTCAGTATAAGAGTATCAAGATAAAACACAGTTCCTATTGCTGACTTTGTGTGATTATAATCCAACTATATTAGACCAAAGTGAGTATAATCACTTATATGCCCAGGAACAACTAAACTGATTGTTAAAATATTGAGATAGTTCCATATCAGGTGATAACAGATAATGTCCCAAGCCATTTCAGTCCTCCCCTTTATCTCTCTACAATTCAGTCACTACAGAGTAAAATCAGAAGGTATCACAGGAGGCCTTGGTTGTGCACTTGTATCAGTTGTTAAATAATATTAAGTCACTCTACTAAACCACACCTATGTATGTCCATGAAAAAGAATTTTTCTTTTCAAGAACTATGGTATCCTTTTGGAAACAGTATTATTACTTTACAATCTCTGCCTCCAACTGTATTTCTCTTAAAATTTCAGAGACTTCAGTTGAAAATCTTTGACAAAGGAGATTTAAAGTGGCAACCATATCATGCCTCCCATCAAACACTTGTAACAGGGAAACTGTAATAAAGACAAGGTCTGGCTTCAAGACTAATTAAATTCTAGTACCCTATCCATCTTATCAGGTTATTCTTTAAAGTACAGTTCAATGGGTAAAGAATCTGCCTGCAAAGCAGGAGACACAGGAAATGCAGGTTCGATCCCTGGGTCAGGAAGATCTCCTGGAGAAGGAAATGGCAACCCACTCCAGCATTCTTGCCTAAAAAATCCCATGAACAGAGGAGGCTGGCAGGCTACAGTTCAAAGAGTCACAAGGAGTTGGACATAACTGAGTGCTTATGCATGCAGACACAACTCAATTATACAACATGTATAATAACAAATAATTTTCATGGGCTGTTTCAAGAATGTTCAAATGTAGTCAGAAATAAGTGACTTTAAAATATTAAGGAAAAGTCACTATTAGTATTCATGTAAAAATTTCTCAAGAATATGTGATTGTGATTAATTTCTTGGCTTATATTTATTATCTATAAATTGATAAATTGTCTTCGCATAAGACAAACAAATATAAACGTACATTGTAAAGGTCACTTAATTTTAGGGAAGTTCCCCTCTAGTGCATGCACATTATTCTGAGGACTTCACAAAATTAACAACAATAATTCCCTCAACCAAATGGAAAAAGCTACAATCACTTTAGCATAATTTACTTTTCTCAGAGCAGTGTTTTACGCTGTGTTTTCAACCTGCATTTCACTTCTTTGCACCATACTTAAGTGAATATCAGCAACATGGTTTATGCATAGAAAAGAGAAAAACATCCTGTTGTGATATTAATGACATTTTGGATAAAGCTAAAGAACTCACAAGGTAATGAAGAAAAAAATTGGAAAATACAGTATAAACATTGAAGCAAAGGAAGAGATTATAAATGGATAGGCAAAATATATGTGATAATATAAAACTGCCAAACTGGTACAAAACCCAAACAACATAACATCAGAAAAGTAGTAGAAAATATATAAAATAAAGGAAAAACTAAAATATATTATTGGAAATAGTAAGGACCTAACAGAAACAGAAGATATCAAGAAGAGGTGGCAAGAATATACAGAAGAACTGTACAAAAAAGACCTTAATGACCCAGATAACCATGATGGTGTGATAACTCACCTAGAACCAGACATCCTAGAGTGTGAAGACAAGAAGGTATTAGGAAGCATCACTATGAGTAAAGCTAGTGAAGTGATAGAATTCCAGCTGAGCTATTTCAAATCCTAAAAGATGATGCTGTGTAAGTACTGCACTCAATATGCCAGCAAATTTGGGAAACTCAGCAGTGGCCACAGAACTGAAAAAGGTCAGTTTTCTTTCCAATGTCAAAGAAAGGTAATGCCAAAGAATGCTCAAACTACCACACAATTGCACTAATCTTACAAAATGTTCAAAATCAAAAAGCTGGCTTAAAACTCAGCATTCAAGAAACTAGGATCATGGCATCTGGTCCCATCACTTTCATGGCAAATAGATGGAATGGAAACAGTGACAGACTTTATTTTGGGTGGGCTCCAAAATCACTGCAGCCATGAAATTAAAAGACGCTTGCACCTTGGAAGAAAAGCTATGACAAATCTAGACAGCATATTAAAAAGCAGAGACATTACTCTGCCAACAAATGTCCGTCTAGTCAAAGCTATGGTTTTTCCAGTAATTATGTATGGATGTGAGAGTTGAACCATAAAGAAAGCTGTGCACTGAAGAATTGATGCTTTTGAACTGTGGTGTTGGAGAAGACTCTTGAGAGCCCCTTGAACTGCAAGGAGATCAAACCAGTCAATCCTAAAGGCAATCAATCTTGAATATTCACTGGAAGGACTGATGTTGGCTGAAACTCCAATACTTCGGCCACCTGATGCAAAGAACTGACTCATTGGAAAAGACCCTGATACTGGGAAAGATTGAAGTCAGGAGGAGAAGTAGATAACAGAGGATGAGATGCTTGGATGGCATCCCTGACTCGATGCATAGGAGTTTGAGCAAGCTCTGGGAGTTGGTGACAGACACGGAAGGCTGGTATGCTGCAGTCCATTGGGTTACAAAGAGTCAGACATACTGAGTGACTGAAATGAACTGAACTGAAAATAGATTCTTAGCTAACTATTATCTTAAGGATACTCTTACATTCTTAACAGGCAAAAGATGAATAAATTTATCTCACGAATTTCAAAACCTAGAACTATATAATATAGAAATATATTTCAAATGAAGAATTTCACAAAATGCTAACATAAAATAAGGTAATATTTTTGGTTATTAGGTTACAAATAAATGTTAACTGAAATCTATTGAGGATTTTGGTAACTAGGAACATTACTCTCTACTTATTTTCCCCAATACAAAAACCTCTATTAGAGAAATAATCCAAATCCATTTAGTTCATTAAGTCTTCAAATTTAGAGAATTTTCAAGTGATATGTCTTAATATATGTGTGAAATTGTGGGCATTTTATATTGTACATTCCATTATGAAATTCAACAAATTAGAGCATATGAGTTTCTGCTGCATTGGCCCTTCAGAGTTCGGAGTAGCAAATTAAATAGCTTGAACACAGTCCTATAAATGCTCAGGGTTTCACTTTATATGACGATAAAGAAAATTGCAAAGAGAAGCTATAGTGCAAGTCAACAGTACAGAAAGAGATATAACCAGATTTGAATGAAGATGGTTCAA
The DNA here is from genome assembly GCF_023091745.1 of Budorcas taxicolor. Taxonomy (NCBI): domain Eukaryota; kingdom Metazoa; phylum Chordata; class Mammalia; order Artiodactyla; family Bovidae; genus Budorcas; species Budorcas taxicolor. Next base: position 43,887,511 of record NC_068913.1, on the reverse strand, counting down.
ATCTGAAACAAGATTATCTGCTTTCTTGATACAGTTAAAGTGATGACTTTAATCTGTAAACCTTGACATATGTTTACCTTAGGTACCTATTAAATCACATGCTGAAAAAACATGATAGTGAAAATCTGTTGAGCAAAAGTGCTCTCTGTTGTCCAAATTAAGCCACAATGTCTACAGAGAAAACTATGTTGGACGATGCTCATCCACAAAGCTTGTTCTAATCTCTAAGGACAGGATACAGGATTCAGTCTTGCCTACCTGCCACAAGGATGACTGAATCCTTAACTGTGAAGTGGTGTCTGCCTACTGGTCAGACATCCCAGATGTGCTCACTTCAGCATCACTACCATGCTGAAGTATATGCAAGAGAGTGAAGCTAGTGACCTGGGAACATCTTTCTACCTATTTTTAGGACAAGTGATGGAGGAACTGCAATGACCAGAATACTTCCCTTTGTGATAGTGTCTACCCATAGTTTTGACATGCAGTCAAGCCTTTTTCTTTTTTTTCTGTATAAAAATGTTTATTTGTACTAATGGTTAGAATATAGGATCTAAGGAAAGAAAAGAAAAAAAAAAAAAAAGACACCTCAGCTCCAAAGTGACAGTGAACTAGGGCCTGACCATAGCCAAAGGGAAGGACATTTCAGGCTGTCCTGGGGTGAACAGTCCCCACTAATACTTAATGTCAATCTCATCAGGCAAAAAATTAAAGAATCAGGGTGTGAAGACCTTACCAGCTGCTAGCGAGTGTTCAAGGGAAGAAAGGGATGTCTATGTGGTTCAATGTGTGGCTAAGTGTTCTCCAATGTTATCCATTTTAAAATAGAAAAAAAAATTTTGGATTCATAATGGTTAGTTACTCCACTTGGCAAACTATTGCTGTAGCACTAGTTATTGTAATATGTTTCACTTTAGTAAGAATACAGCTGGGACAATTTAGGTGTTACCGCTATACATAGAGTTTACAGAAGCAGGGGGCACAACCCTGATGGGGAATTTGCCTTTGTCTCCTTTGATGCAGTGTGTGGTTTAAAAACAAACAAAGCAATCTCCATTTTTAATAGGAACTCAAGTGTTTCTGATGTGAAGAAGCTGGGGACCAGACTTTGGAAACTGCCACTACTGCACATCAGATTAAGAGATGGTTTAGATGGACTGTGAATGCTATTTTAGAAGCCTTCCTTCTATCAGAAAATTTAGTAATACCTGTGGTTCTGACCAGCAAGATAAACAGTAGAGATTCTGACCTAAGTTCAAAGAACTTTTTAAACCACAGTCTTTAACCTGGGGACTATAAAGCAAGAAGGTCTGTTTGAATGAGCTACAGGTGCCCTGTATAGTTATAGGCAAAATGTCACATGCGCATCTCCTGAAGAAAGTTCCTATCACTTTAATGAGATTCTTGGGCTTCCCTAGTAGCTCAGCTGGTAGAGAATCCACCTGCAATGCAGGAAACCCCAGTTCCCTTCTTGATTTGGGAAGATCCCCTGGAGAAGGGATAGGATACCCATTCCACTATTCTTGGGATTCCCTGGTGGTTCAGATGGTAAAGAATCTGCCAGCAATGCAGGAGACCTGGGTTCGATCCTTAGATTGGGAAGATCCCCTGGAAGAGGGTGTGGCAACTCAATCCACTATTCTTGCCTGGAGAATCCCCATAGACAGAGGAGTCTGGTGGGCTACAGTCCACAGGGTCACAGAGTCAGACATGATTGAGCAACTAAGCACAGCACAAGTGTCTGGGACCCTTATAATATATTGTATACCACGTTACATTCTATAATAGATCTTTGGCCCCTTGAGATCAAAGAGGCAGGAATTATCCTGCAAATCAAATTAAGTCATGTGAGAGCCTTGCTGTTGCTCCTTGAGAAACAGGACTTCTCTTGTCATCAACTCATGGAGGTACATCCACTTCATGCTAAGGGTCAGTGCATCCTTGACTTTGCAGAAACATTCGAAGTCAAGCAAAAGATACTCTGATTCAACAATCATGAAAGTCTGTCTGGACTGCCGAAAGTCTACTTGTACTATTTATTAATTTCTTCAGGTTTACAGCCTTCAGCTTTAACCATGATTTCATGCAGTGTATTAAATTTTCTCAAAAGCAAGTACAGGGAAGTACAATAATATTTTATAGTTATGTTTTGGCATAAATTGTCTTAAGAGTATCTTTTTAGGAGAACGATTACGTTTACCTCATTATTTTGTTTAAAGGATTATTCACTTTTTACATGTAAAATTTTTGAATATCAGTGTTGTCATTACAAATTGTTCAATGTTTCTAATTTTAGTCTACTCAGAAATTTTGTGTTTTAAAACAATTTTATTATCTTCACACTGCTAAATTATATAATACCAAGTTATAATCCTGTTGTTTGGTTTTTCAGCTTCATATAACATCCTTTGACTCCACACTATTACAAATGAAGTATTCAGTGAATACTGTACCTGTGGTATTCTACATATGGTAGCAGCAAATTTTAGTTTTGTAAGAAAATGCCAAAATACTGTCTCTCCTACCCTCCCAATATTTATTTGTAAATTTCTAAATTGTCAAGGCATATAAAGTTTATGTTTTATTTTGTTATCTGATTCATATATTTTGCTTAGTCTTATTTCTGTTAAATATATACAATGCTTACAATACAAAATTTAGTCATTTTGCTAAATTTTATCTGTATTATCCCTTGCTTGACTGAAACTCAGCCTCTGGGAGGTGAAAAGTATTTCTCAAGTTGTGACACATTTAGTATTATTTTGTATCCTTTATACTCAATAAAAATCTTGAGTTGTACATGAAATCCTTAATTTATACTTTATTTTCTCAAGTATCCCAGAGGTTTTGGTCCACTGATTTCTAGTGTTCAATGTCACCAAAGAGAAATCTGAGGATAGTCTGACCTTTTCCCCTCTTATAAGTACTGTGATCATTTTGCATGGCTAGTTGAAAGATAAATGCTGTATCATTATAAGTTTACTATGATATGTCTTGAGGACATATACCTCGGATACACAGCAGGAGAAAAATTTCCCAGTTAACTAATTTGGGTCAATTTTCACTGGCACGTGATATACCCTTTCAATAAACAGGATCAGGTATTTCCCTTTTACACTTTTTTCTCCTCCAGTTACGTTTTCAGATATTTGTTCTGTTCCCTTGTTTTGGTGTTCTTCTTAAGGGACTCCATTTATGCATATATAGGGTCTTCTCTACTTGGTTTATATAGCTATCATTTTCTCCTTAGTTCTTTTCATTATTCATTTTTATTTTGTGTTTTTGCATCTCCCCATTTATATCCTCAGGATCCTTGTTATATTTTCTACAGTGCCTATTCTCATGTTGGCTCCTTTCAATTTTTTTGTGCTTCTGTGATGGTTTTGATTTGTTCTATTTTACTAAAATCTGACAATTAACACTCTATTTCCTCCCACTTTCTCATTTTCTGTTTCTTGAGTTCCTGTATTTATGATTTCTGGTCTTTGCTCATAGAAGTAGGAACTTTCTTTTTAAAAAATTAAAGATAATTTTAAGAAAAATTTTACTTTTATAATAATATTGATATCAAAGTATGAGAATTTCAACATGTATTTTTATCAGGTATTAATCTACACTGACAATCATAACCAGCCAAAGTTCATAGTTTACCTTAGAGTTCACTTGTGGTGATGTACATTATATGTGTTTGGACAAAGGCACAATGACATCTATCAATCATTGTAATATTTTACAGAGTATTTTTATTGCCCTAAAATTCCCCTGTGCTCTGCTTATTCATCCCTGCCTACATCCTAAGCCCTGACAACCACTGATCTTTCTAGAGTCTACAAAGTTTTGCTTTTCCCAGAATGTCATGGAGTTGAAATCACACAGTATGTAGTCTTTTCAGATTGGCTTCACTTAGTTATATACATTTAAGTTTCATCCATGTATTTTCATGCTTTGATAGCTCTTTTTTTTTTAGCAATGAATAACTTCATTTTGCACTTTTACTATTCTATTTATCTGAAGGACATCTCGGTTGTTTCCAAGTTGGGGAATTATGAATAATGCTTCTATAAACATTCATGTGGGCTTTCCGGGTACCTCAGTGGTAAAGAACCTGCCTGCCAATGCAGGAGACATAAGAAACATGGGTTTGATCCCTGGGTCCAAAAGATACCCTGGAGGAGGGCATGGCAACCCACTCTAGTATTCTTGCTTGGAGAATCCCATGGAAGAGGAGCCTGGAGAGCTAGAGTCTATAGTATCGCAAAGAGTTGGACATGACTGAAGTGACTTAGCATGCAGGCATGCAAACATTCATGTGCAAGTTTATCACAAACATAAGTTTTCAACACCCTAAGCTAAATATGAAGGAGTGTGACTGCTAGATTCTATTGTAAAAATATGCTTAGTTTTATGAAAAAAAAAAAAAACAAACTGAAATCTGTCTTCCAGTAAGGCTACACCATTTTTTCATTTCTGGAGCAGTGAATGAGAGTTGTTTTTCCACATCCCCATCAGTGGTGGGGTGGTGTTAGGATTCCTGAATTTTACCATTCTAACATTTATATAGAGAGTTGGACCATAAAGAAAGCTGAGCACTGAAGAATTGATCCTTTCAAACTGTGGTATTGGAGAAGACTCTTGAGAGTCCCTTGGACTGCAAGGAGATCAAACCAGTCAATCGTAAAGGAAATCAATCCTGAATATTCATTAGAAGGACTGATGTTGAAGCTGAAGCTCTAATACTTTGGCCACCTGATACAGAAAACTGACTCATTAGAAAAGACCCTGATCTGGGAAAGATTGAAGGCAGGAGGAGAAGGAAATGACAGAGGACTAGATGATTGGATGGCATCATGGTCATGGGTTTGAGACATAAATAGACATGGGTTTGAGAAAGCTCCGGGAGATGGTAAAGCACATGGAAGCCTCACATGCTGCAGTCCATGGGGGTCACAAAGAGTCAGACACAACTTAAGACTGAACAACAACAACAACAGTTATGTATGGTGTCTTATTGTTATTTCAGTTTGTGCTGTCTGATGCCATATGATGTGGAGCATCTTTTCATATGATTATTTGACATCTGTATATCTACTTTAGTGAGATTTTGGCCCATTATTAAATTGGGTTGTTTATTTTCTTGACATTCAGTTTTGAGGGCTCTTTGTATATTTTGGGTAAAAATCCTTTATCAGATGCATCTTCATATATTTTCCCCCATTCTGAAGCTTGTCTTCTAATTCTTTTCATATTGTTTTTCACAGAGGAGTTTTTAGTTTCAATAAAGTCTGAATTATCAATAATTCCATTCATAGATTGTGCCTTTGGTGCTGTATCTAAAATGGTATTATCATAAGGCAATTTAGGTTTTTGCTCTTATCTTCCAGGAGTTTTATAGTTTTGTATTTACATTTAGGTAAGTAATCCATTTTGAGTTAATATTTGTGAAGAGTGTAAGGTCTGTATCCAGATTTATTTTTTGCATATGCACGTCCAATTGTGCTATCACCATTTTTTGTACTGCCTTTGCTTTTGTGTCAAAGGTCAGTTGAAAATATTTATGGAGGTCTATTTTGGGGCTCTTCATTCTGTTCCATTTATTTATCTGTCTCTTTTTTTGCCAATCCCACACTGTCTTGTTTACTATAGCTTTATAATAGCTTTTGAATCTGGGTAATTATCAATACCTCAACTTTGTTATTCTCCTTCAATATTGTGTTAGAAGCCACCATATTAAAATTTAAATATATAGATGTTAGGTCACAACTTTCATAAATGCTCTCTAGCAACATTTTTATTATGTGTTCTTCACTTGTTGACAAATTTGTTGCTCTCTTGTACTTTTTTCCTATTACTATTTTTTAACCAATTATCTGCCAGCTTCTATATTATTTATCTATTAAAAGGATTAAATTTTCCTAGACAAGGCTTTTCCTAATAAGAATGTATAGTGGGAGAAGATAAAGATGTGTGTGTGTGTGTGTGTGTGTGTGTGTGTGTGTGTGTAAATGTCCAGAATTGCTTTCCAAGCCTTACAACTCAGTATCTCCATTTACTCATCTTAAATTCAGATCCAAGTATGTATCCCTGGGACGGCCTTTTACCTAAGGTCGCTAGCAAGCAACCAGCACCAATCAGTTCAGTTCAGTTCAGTTCAGTCGCTTAGTCATGTCCAACTCTTTGTGACCCCATGAATTGCAGCACGCCAGGCCTCCCTGTCCATCACCATCTCCCAGAGTTCACTCAGACTCATATCCATCGAGTTAATGATGCCATCCAGCCATCTCATCCTCTGTCATCCTCTTATCCTCCTGCCCCCAATCCCTCCCAGCATCAGTCTTTTCCGGTGAGTCAACTCTTCCAATGAGATGGCCAAAGTATTGGAGTTTCAGGTTTAGCATCAGTCCTTCCAATGAACACCCAGGACTGATCTCCTTCAGAATGGACTGGTTGGATCTCCTTGCAGTCCAAGGGACTCTCAAGAGTCTTCTTCAACACCACAGTTCAAAAGCATCAATTCTTTGGTGCTCAGCTTTCTTTATAGTCCAACTCTCACATCCATACATGACTACTGGAAAAACCATAGCCTTGACTAGACGGACCTTTGTTGGCAAAGTAATGTCTCTGCTATTCTGGATACCAAAGAATCCCTTAGACATTTTGTATATAAGGGAGCTATGCATAGCATCATCCTTGGGAAATCAAAACCTACTAAACCAATATTAACTCCAACCTATTAAAATACTATTTACCAGCCATATACTGTGAACTTCACAATTTGCCTGCATCTGACAACAAAGGGCTCTAGCACATAGATCCTTAAGTCAGGGGTTATATCAAAGATATATTTGAGTACACAGCACTTCCATTGTAAGCGATGAGCCAAGAAATATATACAGTAAGAGATATTGATAAATGTCAGTTTCCTTCATTCTGTACATTGACACTGGTACAAAGAATGAAATTTAAATGTTAAAAAAAAACCTGTACCTTTTAAGCAAGATGTAAGACCTCTTAAACTGAGTCTTTCTTGAACAAGATGATGGAAGGACACAAGAGAAAAAATATGTAATTCCTACACTGGCCTTCAAAAGCTTGTGTAAGCAGACCATTATCAACAAAAAGAAAAGTAGGTGAGCATATTGCTTATTATGGAAATATCCCTACCTTGGGAAGGTGATGAGTCATTAAGATCACCATTCCTGGATGAGACTGGTGGCCAGAAGAGTCTAGCTCATGAGAGCCAGAATGGGGAAATCTTTTATATGATGATACACTCCAGTACTCTTGCCTAGAAAATCCCATGGATGGAGGAGCCTGGTGGGCTGCAGTCAATGGGGTCACGAAAAGTCAGACATAACTGACCGACTTCACTTTCACTTTTCACTTTTATACATTGAAAAGGAAATGGCAACCCACTCCAGTGTTCTTGCCTGGAGAACCCCAGGGATGGGGTAGTCTGGTGGGCCGCCGTCTATGGGGTCGCACGGAGTCAGACACAACTGAAGCGACTTAGCAGCACCAGCAGCAGCAGCATGGTTAAGTCTGGACTGGTTAAGCCCACAACTTGAATCTTCATAAAGTTAAATTTCTAATGGATTACACTTTCTGTTGAACTTTCAATAGGTAGAACTGATAGGAACTTCCGAGAGCTGCCTCAACCTCTTCCCTGATAGACAGGCAAGATGCTGGGAGCTCTGAATTATTGCACTGCAGAAGAGAGAACAGGATAACTTCTTATATCCAAACACTTGCTATCCTTATGCTGGGGACCGTCGTTCTGCTCCTCACCTCCAGCCCTTGTTGCTTCTACTACTTAATTAGTGGAGCCGTTCTTTCTGAACAGTTCCTCTGCCTTCCTGATATATTTCTACTGCAACAGAGTCTGACTCCCAGTGGGAACTCTACACAGAGAGCATACCTACAAGAGGTCCTTCCCTCTCTGGGTCTCAAATGGCTTACTCATCTCATAATAACACACAAGGAAGTTGCAAAGCAATCTGATGAAAACATTAATGAGCTGGAAGTTTAATTCTTCCATTCCTCTTCAAAAGTTAGATCAGCAGGAAACAAAGGTCCTGGCCTTGTTTCCTGTTCTATTCAGATAATCCCTCCTGTGTTAAGATGCAGTATTATGCTCTCAGCACTACTAGCGTCTCAATAAAAAGAAACACCCTCTGAAACAAGGTATGCCTCTTACAAAATTGTAGCTAAAGACATGGTTTTTTTTTTTTTTTTTCTGTACCCTAATATCTTTTATAAAAGAACTAAGAAAATAGATTTTATCTCACAGGCAATACAGTTTTCTTCCACAGATGTGCTTTTTTGCTATCACACAATTAAAAGGATACAGCCCAAGGTAGTTCTTTTTAGTCTAAGTTTCCAGGGAATCTAGAGTCATATTCAGTGCTCATCTACTTATGGTAATTAGGTCAACTCAGGTACCAAGTATCACATACTGTTTTGATAATCTTGTGTTTTGGTTTGTTTTACTTTCTCTTCAATTTCAAAATACTAGTCTCTGTACTAAGGCTCATAAAGAAACAGTTTGATGTTCTGATATTATAGGATACTAATAAATGTATTGTTGTATTCTACTTTTAGATCTGACATCTTGCTTCTAAGAATCCTCAAGAAGAAGGGAGGAGGCATTTGCACTTTTTTATTCTTTATTTTTGCCAGCCTGATGTTCCTTCTCTAAAAAATAGCTCTGGCCTCCAAACTAAGCCTACTTCTTTTTAATTGTGAACTTAATATGTGAAAAAGCCCACTTCCCATCATTTCCCCAATCCTGCTCTCTGTGACTAATGACTGCTAGTAATTTCTTATATATCATTACAGAAATTACTTCCAAATTACCTTCTAATTGGTTTTTATTTTCAATAGGTCATGTTAAGACTATTTTCAATATAGCCAGAAATATAAAATCAAATAGAGGATCACTAAACTATTAGCAAGCATTGACAGAAAAAGGAAAAAAAAAAAAAAAAACACTAGCAATACAAGCTTCATCAATCTATCCATCTATATATTTGTATAAAAGCTTCCTGTATCCAATTAGCTTTACATAGAGATTTCATTTTGAATGGCATAATATATAAACTATTATATAATTTTAGATCTGAGAGTAACTTTAGAACTGAATTATCATTATTTTCTTATTTTATAGATAAGGTAACTAAAGGTCTGAGGACCAAATGAACTAATTCAACCAGATAAATCCAAATCCCTTGACTCTCAACTATATATGAGATAATGTGTAAATATGTGAGCTAGAACTTTAGCAACTAACTATGGGTGCAGGACAAATCAAAAATGAAGCAATGAAACAGTCACTATATACTTCATTGGTAAGAAAATGCACAATAAATCAGTCCTAACCATGTCAATAATGTTTGAAGATCTATATTACTCTACGAATAATAAAAGAGAATATAGGTGCTCCCAAGATGTTTAAAAACCAAGTAAGTAGGTAAGGCAGGTTCAGTCCCTGTGGTGGGAAGATCCCCTGAAGGAGGGCATGGCAATCCACTCCAGTATTCTTGCCTGGAGAATCCCATAGACAGAAGAGCCTGGTGGGTTACAGTCCAAACGGTTGCAAAGAGTTGGACATTATTGAAGTTACTTAACACACACACACACACACGGAGGTAAGAAATATAAGAAATAAATATGTAAACAAAAAAAAATACAAGCAAAAATTAGTTCAAAATGATTCATATAGACCATGCATGCTACAGGAATGAGAGACAGACACTTCATATGCATAGAGATTATGTCATGGAGGATGTACAGATTCAGCTAGGCTTCAGTTCACTTCAGTTGCTCAGTCGTGTCTGATTCTTTGAGACGCCATTGCAGCACACCGGGCCTCCCTGTCCATCACCAACTCCCGGAGTTCACTCAGACTCACATCCATCGAGTCAGTGATGCCATCCAGCCATCTCATCCTCTGTTGTCCCCTTTTCCTCCTGCCCCCAGTCCCTCCCAGCATCAGAGTCTTTTCCAATGACTCAACTCTTCGCATGAGGTGGCCAAAGTACTGGAGTTTCAGCTTCAGCATCATTCCCTCCAAAGAAATCCCAGGGCTGATCTCCTTCAGAATGGACTGGTTGGATCTCCTTGCAGCTCAAAGGACCCTCAAGAGTCTTCTCCAACACCACAGTTCAAAAGCATCAATTCTTCGGTGCTCAGCTTTCTTCACAGCCCAACTCTCACATCCATACATGACCACAGGAAAAACCATAGTCTTGACTAGATGGACCTTTGTTGGCAAAGTAATGTCTCTGCTTTTCAATATGCTATCTAGGTTGGTCATAACTTTTCTTCCAAGGAGTAAGCGTCTTTTAATTTCACAGGATGAGTAAAAGAAAGAAGTTTCAAAAATAGAGGAAGGATGGGGAGAAGAGATAGAAAGTTTGCGCTTAACATGTACACACTGCTATATTAAAAATTGATGACCAACACATACCACTATTTAGCACAAGAAACTCTGATCAATACTATGTGGCAGCCTTGATGGCAGGGGAATTTGAGGGAGAATGAATACATGTATATGTATGGCTGAGTCTTTTCTGTCCACCTGAAACTATCGCCACATTGTTCATCAGCTATACTCCAATATAAAATTTAAAAATAGGCATAATAAACAGAAGTGCAGAAATTTATTTTTTTTTAATTTTTTCAGAAAATGAAGAGATGAGTCTGGCTGGAACATTGGATTTGTGCATGTGAAGACTGACAGGAGTAAAATGACAGTTATGCTTTGGTGTGTGGAAGACTCTATAAGGAACCTGGACTTTATATTTAGCAGTGAGCCACTGAAATTCATTGAGGTGAGGGTAATATAAAAGTGATATTTTTCCCAGATGACTCAGGTAAAGAGTTTGCTAGAGAACTGAGGCTAAAGTAAAGGTGGATGTTAGGGAACCCAGCAAAGAGACCTTGGGTGCATCTGGAAAACATAACTCTTCTGATAAAACTTGCCTCTGAATCTTTAATTTCTCCATTTAACTATAAGAGACAGAAGATCTAAAGTGAGTAGATGATCTACAAGATGAGTCTCAAAAACGTCCAATATTCATATTTTATTTACATATTTATATGGGTTGAATTACATTAAAATGTATCCATATGTTGAAGACTTAAATCCCACTATCTTAGAAAGTGATCTTATTTGGAAATAGGGTCATTACATATGTAATTAGTTAAGATTAGTTTATACTGAGTAGGGTGTGCCCCAATCCAATATGTTTGGTATCCTTATTAAAAGAGGAAATGTGGACACCAATGACACGGGAAATGCCACATGAAGATGAAGACAAGAGATCAAGGTGGTGCTACATAAGCCAATCATGCCAAAGATTGCCAACAAATCACCAGAAGGTAGACAGGAGTCATGGTTTAGATTCTCACTCACAGCCCTCAGGAGGAACTGATTCTGTCGACAGATTGATCTTAGACTTTCAGTCTCTAGAACTGTGAGATAATAAATTTCTGTTGCTCTTAAGTGACTACATTTGTGGTATTTTGTTACAGCAGCCCTAAAAAATTCATTTACATATCAATAATAGAAATAAAAAGAGACCAGATTTTGGAGTTTCAATTTTGATGTTCCCTTGAGATATAAGAAAATGTTACTAACTGGATTTGCTAAGTTTAAAAATCGATGACTTTTCATACTGCTTCTTTCCATTCCTGTGTATATTCTACAAAAATCCAAAATTATGAAAAAGAAGAACTCTATTAAAAAAAAATTGAGGTTGAATCCCTGCTTGGTTCCAAAGATTACACATGCTAATAACTGCTTTTATATGAGGTCATATGAGCATCTTAAATATGCCAGAGATCAAGATTTATACTCCATTTGGATCACTTATTTCCCAGAGAAGAAAATTCAGTTCAGTTCAGTTCAGTCGCTCAGTCGTGTCTGACTCTTTGTGACCCCATGGACTGCACACCAGGGTTAACTGTCCATCACCAACTGTCCATCACCAACCCCCGGAGTTCACTCAAACTCATGTCCATGGAGTTGGTGATGCCATCCAACCAACTCATCCTCTGTCATCCCCTTCTCCTCCTGCTTTCAAGCTTTCCCAGCATCAGGGTCTTTTCCAGTGAGTCAGTCTTCACATCAGGTGGCCAAAGTATTGCATTTCTTTTTCTTGGGGATGGTCTTGACCACTGCCTCCTGTACGATGTCATGAACCTCTGTCCATAGTTCTTCAGGCACTCTATCTGTCAGATCTAATCCCTTGAATCTATTTGTCACTTCCACTGTATAATTGTAAGGGATTTGATTTAGGTCATACCTGAATGGTCTAGTGGTTTTTCCCACTTTCTTCAATTTAAGTCTGAATTTGGCAATAAGGAGTTCATGATCTGAGCCACAGTCAACTCCCAGACTTATTTTTGCTGACAGTATAGAGCTTCTCCATCTTTGGCTGCAAAGAACATAATCAATCTGATTTCTCTATTGATCATCTGGTGATGTCCATGTGTAGAGACTTCTCTTGTGTTGTTGGAAGAAGGTGTTTGCTATGACCAGTGTGTTCTCTTGGCAAAGCTTTGTTAGCCTTTGCCCTGCTTCTTTTTGTACTCCAAGGCCAAATTTGCTTGTTATTCCAGATACCTCTTGACTTCCTACTTTTGCATTCCAGTCCCCTATAATGAAAAGGACATCTTTCTTGGGTGTTAGTTCTACAAGTTCTTGTACGTCTTCTTAAAACAGTTGAACTTCAGCTTCTTCAGCATTACTGGTTGGGGCATAGACTTGGATTACTGTGATACTGAATGGTTTGCCTTGGAAATGAACAGAGATCATTCTGTCGTTTTTGAGATTGCATCCAAATACTGCATTTCAGACTCTTTTGTTGACTATGATGGCTACTCCATTTCTTCTAAGGGATTCTTGCCCACAGTAGTGAATATAATGGTCATCTGAGTTAAATTCACCCATTCCAGTCCATTTTAGTTTGCTGATTCCTAAAATGTCAATATTCACTCTTGCCATCTCCTGTTTGACCACTTCCAATTTGCCTTGATTCATGGACCTAACATTCTAGTTTCCTATGCAATATTGCTCTTTACAGCATTGGACTTCACTTCTATCACGAGTCACATTCACAACTGGGCGTTGGTTTTGCTTTGGCTCAGTCTCTTCATTCTTTCTGGAGTTATTTCTCTACTGATCTCTAGCAGCATATGGGGCACCTACTGACCTGAGGAGTTCATCTTTCTGTGTCCTATCTTTTTGCCTTTTCATACTGTTCATGGGGTTCTCAAGGCAGGAATACTGAAGTGGTTTGTTATTTCTTTCTCCAGTGGACCACATTTTGTCAGAACTCTCCACCATGACCCATCTGTCTTGGGTGACCCTACACGGCATGGCTCATAGTTTCATTGAGTTAGACAAGGCTGTGGTCCATGTGATCAGATTGGTTAGTTTTCTGTGATTGTGGTTTTCACTCTGTCTCCCCTCTGATGGAGAAGGATAAGAAGCTATGGAAGCTTCCTGATCCCAAGAAAATTACTCTTACCCATTATTCCCACTGGCCACCCAGGTGGTGCTAGTAGTAAGGAACCTTCCTGCCAATGCAGGAGATTTAAGAGACACAGGTTTGATCCCTGAGTTGGGAAGATCCCCTGGAGAAGGAAATGGCAACCCACTGCAGTATTCTTGCTGCAGTATCTCATGGACAGAGGAGACTGGCAAGCTACAGTCCATAGGGTCAGAAAGAGTTGGACATGACTGAAGCAACTGAGTATACACATTAGTCCCACTGTTGCACAGGAAATTACCAAATGTGAAGACATGTTAAAAAAATATAAGATTATTATAAATAATTTGGCAATAATTTTCATTATTAGAGTGCTCATGTTAAAACATTTCTACATTTTACTCTTTTTAAAGTTATTCTTATATTTAGTTAGTAAAATTCAAAGTAAGAATAGACAATTTTTCAGTAGGATGAGATGAACAAAACAGTCCATCTTCCTTGAGAGAGTAGTAATACGAACCACTCTGATTTTTCCGAAGATGCCATTTTGTCTTAACTAGCAAGTAAGAATTAGAATTTATTTTCATTTCCTATAGCCTTTCCCACAAAGCACTCCCTATTTATAGTTTTAATCTCATTAGGAAATCACTTATTAACAGATGTTGTTAAGTTTATTCTCAAATGTCCCTGCAAATAACCATAATTTCTTATGAACATTTTACCTCTCAGAAAAATCAATGTACTTCTGAGGTTTAATTTTCCAAGTACACAATTTGAGGTTCATCTGGAAAATACAGGGCTGACCTGGTGGCTCTGATGCTAAAGAATCTGCCTCCAACGCAAGAGACCCAAGTTCCATCGCTAGGTCAGGAAGATCCCCTGGTGAAGGAAATGGCAACCCACTCCAGTATTCTTGCCTGGAGAATTCCATGGACAGATGAGCCTGGCAGGCTACATACAGTCCATGGGTTTGCAAAGAGTCAGATGTGACTGAGCTACTAACACTTTGAGAGTACACACTTTAGGATGATAACATTTTAGCAAGAGTTGTTTTCTTCTCTCCTTTCTATTAAGACTTGTGGTGAAAGATATCTCCCTAAGCAGCATTTTGATTCTCCTTTCCTCTACTCAGTACTACCTGCCCTATAAAGTATCAAGCCTTTTCTAGGTATTCAAGGCCCTCTGCAGCCTGCATCTTGTCTTTCTCCAGCTTCCTCATCCACTAATCCTCTAAAGAAAATCTGTGCTTCTAGTTTTCTATTTAAGTCATAGTCTGCTAAACCCTATGCACCCGGCTTTTGCTCCTCTTCCAGTTTATCACTGTTGGAATATTTCTCATTCCTAGGCTGAGCCCATGTCAAACCTTTCCTCATATCCTACCTGGTCTTCCTAAGCAGACATGATTTCTCATTCTGTCTTTGTACAGCTGTTGGTTTACACAAATACACACTGGCTTGAGAACATTGTGCATGAGTGAGTTTTCCAGCTCTTCCTTGAGGGCAAAGGACATTTCCTATACAGTTGTTTCTCAATGCATCCACATCTATGAAAATAACACAAACATGTTGTTGCAATAGAGCTTTTGTGAGTTTAAAGACTCTAGAATTCTTAAACTTCTTGAGTCATTGGTTCTGAGATTCCCTATAAGTCATATCATTTCTTTATCTGTGGCCATGATTCCATCAATTTTTGATCCCAATAATCTTCATTTTTTTCCTAGCTTAAGTTGAAAGCTTCTCAATCTTTACTACTTTCTTTATGCCCTAACATGGTTTAGTGTTCTATTTTACAAAGAATCTGTTCTATAAATATATGCTATTTGAAATAATAAATAATTGTGCCCCTCTATCACATAAACATCTTATAGAAAAATAGCACACTAAAACAAACAAAACTTGATCTAACTTTGCTGTCAAATGTACTATAATATGTAATATTCGTAATTTTATCAAATTATGTGGTATGTAATAGACACTGAAAGTTTTCATTTCCCCCTACTTAATGTTTCCTTAATTACCCTAGCCTTAAGTCCCTGCTTTTCC
Source organism: Budorcas taxicolor (assembly GCF_023091745.1). Taxonomy (NCBI): domain Eukaryota; kingdom Metazoa; phylum Chordata; class Mammalia; order Artiodactyla; family Bovidae; genus Budorcas; species Budorcas taxicolor. The sequence goes on along the minus strand of NC_068913.1, from coordinate 43,871,976 downwards.
ATAACCCAGTGACTCTTTCTGTGTTGTCTTTGTTCTTCACTTCTTCTACCGGGGGATCATCCTTATCTCTTGTCTTAAGGACTCTGCCTCCACAGCCTAATTGACACTGAGTAATTAATTTTTCCTCTTATCTTTTCAACAAAACCTACACAGCCCATGGATTATCTCACCATTCAGGGCTCTGATCTTGCTTTATGGTCTCTTCTACTGTGTATCTCTCCAGGCTTCCCTTGTGGCTCAGCTGGTAAAGAATCCGCCTGCAATGCAGGAGACCTAGGTTCAACCCCTGGGTTGTCCCCTGGAGAAGGGAAAGGCTACCCACTCCAGTATTCTGGCGTGGAGAATTCCATGGACTGTATGGTCCATGGGGTTGCAAAGAGTCGGACATGACTGAGGGACTTTCACTTTCACTTGAATTGCATTGTTGCATCTCCAAATGATCAAATTTTCCTTGAAAGACCTCACTTTCCCATTAATGTTAACACATCTATTACTGAAATGATTCCTTAGAATTACACTCTATTTAATCCCTTCAGTAAGGTTCAACTGAAAAGTCTGAGAAACATGAAAAATCATAGATATCTAGAATCATAGATAAAATATGAGTACACTTTTTATTTGGAAATATTTCACATATATCTTTGTATGTGTAGACATTTATTTAAGTGCCATATTATTCAGGAGTTTTGGTACCAATCAGCTTCACTATATACATCATTCCCTGGTGACAATAAATTATCTTTAGATAATGAGGGGAAACTTGCCCTATAAAATCTGATTTAAAAGTATGCTAGTTGGCACAATCTTTTCAGTTCAGTTCAGTCTCTCAGTCGTGTCTGACTCTTTGTGACCCCATGAATCACAGCACGCCAGGCCTCCCTGTCCATCATCAACTCCCGGAGTTCACTCAGATTCACGTCCATCGAGTCAGTGATGCCATCCAGCCACCTCATCCTCTGTCGTCCCCTTCTCCTCCTGCCCCCAATCCTTCCCAGCATCAGACTCTTTTCCAATGAGTCAACTCTTTGCATGAGGTGGCCAAAGTACTGGAGTTTCAGCTTTAGCATCATTCCTTCCAAAGAAATCCCAGGGCTGATCTCCTTCAGAATGGACTGATTGGATTTCCTTGCAATCCAAGGGACTCTCAAGCGTCTTCTCCAACAGCAGTTCGAACGCATCAATTCTTCGGTGCTCAGCCTTCTTCACAGTCCAACTCTCACATCCATACATGACTACTGGAAAAACCATAGCCTTGACTAGATGGACCTTAGTTGGCAAAGTAATGTCTTTGCTTTTGAATATGCTATCTAGGTTGGTCATAACTTTTCTTCCAAGGAGTAAGCGTATTTTAAAATGTAAAGTGGGCTAATTGTCACATTTTTTTTACTCTATTTTAAACATATTAAGATGGTATACTTGATAAAAGTAAATAGGCAAATGACATACAATCTTCTCAATGAAATAAATAAGCATTTTCACAATCTGTGGATGTTGTCTAATTAAGAGATTACTTACATTTTCTGGAAATGTTTATTTGTTTGCCCCAAAGCAAAATGTTCTCATTTAAGTAATCTTGCACAGGCTCTGTTTGAATGTATTACAGCTCTTTTAGTTTAATTATACAAATAAAAGAAATTACAATGATTTTTGAAGTGAAAATTAACTGTACCTCTGATACTATTTAATGTAATTAGAGCATGGTAATAAGGGGAGACCATTTAATTAGTATATATGCTCTGATATTGCTTCAACTCTATTGTATTTACTAGCCAAAACGTTTGATGCTATTTTAGAAAACTTCAAGTTGTAACTAAGCAACAAGGTAGACCAAAAAATATAATTAGTCTTTGTAATGTCCTCGATGGTCAAAGCTATGTCTTATAAATTTTAGTGTCTCCAGCAACTAGCATATTGCCTTAAATACAATAAGTAAGCATTCAGTAATCTGTATGCTGAGTATTAATTTGAAAGGAAGTCTAGAAACTATTTTCAACTAAGCTTTTACAAGCCAAAAAGATCAGTTTTCTGCTTTTTTTCTTCCATCAGTGAAAAATAAGTTTTCAGGGAAAGTGCAACATTCACCGTTTATAGTCACTTTTGATTTTTATATTTATGTAGTTCATTACTTTTTTCCGGAAGAAAGAAAATACTTCTAATCTGATGTGAAAACAGTTTTATCACTTTTGAAACTTTAACAACATAAATATTTGTGCATTAATCATTTTGATCTTTTCTCTTTTGAGCAAAATGTGCAACGCAGAGGAAGTCAATCCATTTAATACAACAGGAGAGAGTAACAGCTCTGCTCTACTTCATTAATTTTGACAAATATTTGTCTTAAATTCTTTAGTGTAAAAAAAAGAAAACCTCACATTAAAGTAAAATAGTTCTTAATTTTTACCATTACTTTTCATTCACCATTCCCATGTAATATTTTGTTTGTACATAAAAAAAGTTATTCTTAAATTTAATGGACTTTTAAAATGTAGCAGTATATTCATAATGTGTTGATCTATTCCATTTATCAATATTCATAAAAATTTACAATTAGATAATACTATCCTTAATAGAAATAGGCACATTTCAGAAATAGCTGAGGGATTCATAGAATAATGCAAATGAGTTCTAAATACAGTATCAGCATTCATTATCTTCTGAATGTTGTTTTTGCTTACAAGTATAACACCAGATTGAAAGTTAGGATAACTAGATGATGTTTCTGTCTTTGTAACCTTGGGCAAGTTATTCCACTTCTCACGACCCCAGCTTCTTAATTAGAAAAAGAAGAGGTTAAATAAAATGGCCTCCAAAGACCAGTCTAGTTAAAATTAATAACAACTGATAATAATAGCTGTCTCTTACTATGTGCTAAGGCTTGACTGAAGAATTAACACTTTTAAACTGCGGTGTTGGAGAAGACTCTTAAGAGTCCCTTGGACTGCAAGGAGATCAAACTAATCAATCCTAAAGGCAATCAATCCTGAATATTCATTGGAAGGACTGATGCTGAAGCTGAAACTCCAATACTTTGGCCACCTGATATGAAGAACTGACCCATTGGAAAAGACCCTGATTCTGGAAAAGATTGAAGCCGAGAGTAGAAGAGGATGACAGAGGATGAGATGAATGGATGGCACCACCGACTCAATGGACATGAGTTTGAGTAAACTCCGGGAGTTGGTGATGGTCGGGGAGGCCTGGTGTGCTGCAGTCCACGAGGTTCGCAAAGAGTTGGACACGACTGAGCGACTGAACTGAACTGAACTGAGAGCTTGTTTCATCCTCATAGCACTATATGTGGTAGCTGCTATTATCATCCACATTTTATATGTAGGAAAGGTGAATTTAGAGAGGTTGAGGAACTTGCTCAAGGGCACAGGGTTTAAAGATGGCAGACAGGAATCAAAGCTGGACAGCATGAATTAATAATCTGTGCTTCTAACTGCTACAGTGTACTGACCCATTTCATGAAGAATACCACATGTTTTTGCTTATGGCATTAATTGAAGCTTCATTCTTTTCCCGTTGGTGTTTGGGGAAATAGAATGAACTTTAGACTCAATAACATTGAGCTTTCATCCCAACTCTACCATCTAGCTGCTTTGTGAACTGGGACCAGGTACTTACACTCAGAATCTGTTTTCTCCACTCATTTCATAAGTCTGTTTCTAAAGGGTTAAGATGAAAGATGCATGCTCTAGCATAGCTCCTGGCACACAACAACAGGCACTCAATCAATTCTGTTTTCTTCTCTAATGTTTAGGCTATAGAAACTGATGTTAAAATCTAGAATTTGAAATTAAGACTGTATAGTAGGCATTTTTAGGATTCACTCTAGTAGCTCAAATGAAACTTACAAGGAAAGCAGTACATAAATATAGAAAGTCATATAATGAAATTAAGAAGAGAAAAACGGTCACATTTCTCTAGGGTGTACACAATATGTACACAGTGCTCCTGAGGTCTAAAAACTGGAATTCTGGGGATCTGTTCAGCTAAATCATAATACTAATGCCAGAGACACGCAAAGAGTCAAGATTATCTGGTAATGATGGAACAGGTTGTTAGAAGCTTGGGTTTTTTTCCTCAACCAAATATACTCTGCCTCCTACTTAAATCCCTAAACAAGAATAGAATTTATTTAGTTTTCAGATATATTTTGTAAAACATAAACAGACAATATTATAAATAAAAAATTACTGAGAAAAAATGATAATTAGGACATTGCCCAATTTACTTATTATTCAAATTAATCTCCAAAATCAGTCCCTCTCCTATCTTACAGTTTTGTTGTAATTAAAAATTTTTAAAAAGAAAAAACTAAGAAAAAGAACTCTTGGCATACATCTTTCTTTGAATGTTTGAGTGACAAAGGCTTAAGTATTTAAGAGGATGAGCTGAATGAAAACTAAATTGACAGGATTATTTTTGAGGGAGATTCAAGGATATGGATTAAATGTAGGCTTTTTCCTATTAAAACTTTGAATTCAGATAAGAACCACTTCCCTTTTCTTTCTATCGAGTTCTAAATACTTTGGTCTGTTACTGAGAAATTACTATTAAATATTTTTGTGTTTAAAAACTGTGGTTCAGAAAGACACCATTGGGAAAAAAGAAAACCTGTTTCCTTTGCTTAGCTGATTGTACAAAACAAGAGAACAAACCAAGTTTAAACAGCTTTTTAAAAAATATTATTAGGTAATTAATTGATTTAATTTCATAAAATACAGCTTTACTCAGAAATGAAAATGTCAGTCACTCAGTCATGTCAGACTCTTTGTGACCGCATCGACTGTGTAGCCCACCAGGCATCTCTGTCCATGGAATTCTCCAGGCAAGAATACTGGAGTGGGTTGCCATTTCCTTCTCCAGGGGATCTTCCTGACCCAGGGATGGAACCCAGATCTCCTGCATTTCAGGAAGATTCTTTACCATCTGAGCCACCAAGGAAGGCCACATGCCTAAAGATTAACACAGATTTGAAAATAAAACAGTGGCGTTGATTACAAAACTAAGAATTATTAAGGAAAACAAATAAATAATAAACTCTAAAAAATGTTATACTGTACAACTGATGGTAAATAATTAATCTTATTTTATATATGACATTTTAAGATATCATAGAATTAAAGGAACTGGGATTTTATAATAAATCAAAATAATATAGGTGGCTCTGGTTTGCCTTTTTATACATCTTATAAATGTTTCTTAAAATTAAAATTTTCCCTTTACAAATTTTAATTTCTTACAATTAGCTGTAACAGAAGTCGCTACAGAATTGTTCCAAAATAGTGATGTCAAATTCACCATTTACTAGTTTGTAGGGATTTCTCAATGAAAACAGTGCTTGGAAGAAAAACTGAATAATTTACTTAATATTTATCCATATATGAGAAAAATTATAAAGCAAACAGGTTATTCTAGGCATAATTCCATAACTACCAAAGATGAATTATTATAGTTTGTCAGATGAATCACTTTAGGTTGAACTAGATTTTTTAATTAAAATGATTAAAATGTCAAATTAAACTCGGGTATTGTGAAAATGTTCAAAATTATTACAATTCATGGAATGTTTCCAAACTTTTAAAAGCATTTCAATGTGAAAGATGGACACTTTTTAAGGAACACAGATCAGTTTGTACCATGCAGAATTTACAAAAGCTAAAGCACTTACAGATTGGCATATACCTTAAATCTTTCTTCCTGTGGTTTCAATATTTTAAAGTACCAGGCATTATGGTGAGTGATTAAAAATGTCAACTATTTCACTGGTCTCAATGATTCAAACCTGTATGGTCACAGGGCATATGGGAGCAGATTAAATGTATTAATCTCTTTATTCAAATATTATGTTTTGAATTATAGAATCAAATCTATGTTTGTTTGTTTGTTTCCTTTGAAGTGTAGTCCTCCCTTTAGGGAATGTTGACTACTTTTTCTGCAGCTCTAGAGGCTATAAGATAAAGCCATATATAAATTAAAGATGGAAAGAACGTACCTATTGCTAGAAAATAAATGAAGCATCACTATCTCTTAAATGAAGAACACATTGAGCAACTCTTCATGATTATAGGACTGCCAAAAATAAATCTTTGAATTTTCATAAACTTCGCAAAGCCAGAATGTCAGTTATGCAAAGTTAGACATGGATGATTTGAAGCATACACAAACAGCTTTGCCTCATTTGGGAAATCTTAACTGAGTGGTAATTTTGGAAATGGTGGTCAGTCAAGCAGAAATCACTTTGAAACATTCTATTGGTGGACTCCTAAACACAGCCTTGTAAATCCCTGGTTCCTTGAACCTGCTGCAGACTGGTAGGAAGGTCTCTTAGAGGTCATCTAGCCCAGACTTCCATTCAATTAAAAAATCTCTTTAACAATAAAATGCTCATCAGGCTATGTTTCACATTTCCAAGAGGTATGAGAGGGATAGATAGAATTTACAACTTGACTGCCCAAACCCTGCTCATCTTGGAAGGACTGTTCCCACAGGGTTTCTACTGGAGTACTAAACTGCACCACATCAAGTATGGTAGAATTTAAAGATACATTACTCACAAAGAAGGTACAGCAACTATTAGCTTCAGATCTAAGAGCATCTTATCCTAGCAGATAAGGTTGCAAATACAACTACAATGCTCAGATTCAAGGAATATTCAACTTATAAAATCCAGTTTACAATGTATAAGCTCTACCAAGAATGACTCATAGTAGCTGAGTTTTAGAATTTTGAACAGGTTCTTGAATTGGGAGCAGAGTCTTGCAAAATGTATAATAATGCCAAGGAAGCAATTTTGTTAAGCCCTTCCAGTATCCCAGGATTAGTACTTAGTATGCTGAGCATTTTTACATATATTATTTCATCCTCTCATCCACCCTATGAGGTAGGTTCTATTATTAATATCTTCATTTTAAAGTCAAGGAAATAGATATTCAGAGACTCAAAATATGTTGTAAAGAAAGGAATTATGAAAATAACAGGAAAAAATAGAAAATTAAGAAAAAAATCATTAAAAAAAGAGAACTTTCTCTGTTGATCTTGTGATATTTTAGCCATCAGTTTTTTTTTTTTAATTTTTATTTTTACTTTATTTTACTTTACAATACTGTATTGGTTTTGCCATACATTGACATGAATCCACCACGGGTGTACATGCGATCCCAAACATGAACCCCCCTCCCACCTCCCTCCCCACAACATCCCTCTGGGTCATCCCCGTGCACCAGCACCAAGCATGCTGTATCCTGCATTGGACATAGACTGGTGATTCGATTCTTACATGATAGTGTACATGTTTCAATGCCATTCTCCCAAATCATCCCACCCTCTCCCTCTCCCTCTGAGTCCAAAAGTCCGTTATACACATCTGTGTCTTTTTGGCTGTCTTGCATACAGGGTCATCATTGCCATCTTTCTAAATTCCATATATATGTGTTAGTATACTGTATTGGTGTTTTTCTTTCTGGCTTACTTCACTCTGGATAATCGGCTGCAGTTTCATCCATCTCAACAGAACTGATTCAAATGAATTCTTTTTAATGGCTGAGTAATACTCCATTGTGTATATGTACCACAGCTTTCTTATCCATTCATCTGCTGATGGACATCTAGGTTGTTTCCATGTCCTGGCTATTATAAACAGTGCTGCGATGAACATTGGGGTACATGTGTCTCTTTCAATTCTGGTTTCCTCGGTGTGTATGCCCAGCAGGGGGATTGCTGGGTCATATGGCAATTCTATTTGCAATTTTTTAAGGAATCTCCACACTGTTTTCCATAGTGGCTGTACTAGTTTGCATTTTATAGTTTTCTTAACTTCCTAGTAGTGTTTCAAGTATACAGTTTAAATTGTATGTAAATTTAGAGAAATAAGCTTATCGCCACTGGAAAGAACATGCTTAGAACCCCTAATGAAAACAATGGACAGACATTATTGCTTTGATCAGAATTGAGTCAGTGGCTTATTCAAAAGGCAACCCAGATAGTTGTGGCTTTCACATAATAAATTTGTCATTTTGATGATTTTTTTTCCCAAATAAATATAATTCTCAGGTACATAAACATTTTAAGACATGGAATCAACAGTGTTAAACTTATTTTGAAAGATATTAAATTACCATATTTGAGAGATAAACATTTTCTGAATCAAACAATATGTTGAGTCTTTACAAATATGATTATGCATATCAATATATGTCCTTTTAAAAGTCTGTAGAAGGTGACATTGCAGAGGGTACCCTAAGAAAGTATCAGAAATGTAAAGGCTTATATATATATTTATAGGGCCCATCTGGCTGAAAGGATGTAACTTTGTATTGTTCATTATATTATATTTATAATACATATTATATATATTATATTATATAAACAATAGTATTCTTGGGAGTTGTATAATAATAATATGTAGAATGGGTTATTTGAGAATACTTCTAATTTAGGAACAGAAATGCATAGAGTATCTAGAAATTTAGAACATTACACACACTATGGATTCAGAAATTAAAACAATCACAAGATTCAAATTATTTTCTATTTTTTATCCTGGAATTGCTAATGAATAACCTGCTGTATTACAAACCTCTCGGCCCCACAACAATCTACATCAGCAATCACAACTAATAAGATGAGTGGGAGAGCACCTGTCTTCAGCAAGTCATTACCCTAATAGGGTTTCCTCTGTACAATTTAAACATTAAGAAAGAAAAAAACAGGAATGCATTTTAATTGAAAGTAAACAAAACACCCAATACAGGTTTTTATTCACAACACTGATTAATTTTCAGAAAAGCAAATTTGATCTAAGAAACTTCCCAACTTTAAAATCTTTACAATGTATCCATCCTTAGAAGAAACAAAATAAAACTGCTATTTAAGATCAAGTGGTACTAGCTTAATCACTTTTGAAGTATAGAAAAACATGACTACAACACCTACAATACTGGCATTGACAGAAAAATAGATAAAATGGTCAGAGAAGTCCTTTATTTCCTCAATAGAAGAAATATACAATGTGCCACCAAATTTTCAGAAAACCATTTTACAACCCACAGCATGATTCTTATGGACTAGATACATGGTATATCCCTGTGGAATTTTGCCATGAGGTTTTACTCTATTAAAGAGAATTACTCTTTAAATCAGTGAATAACACTCATTCCCTACGTCCAAAATTAAGCAAAGGAGAGTCTAAAAAATTCCAATATTGCCTGTCAGAAATTCCCACATTAAAATGTGCAATTCTATAGCCCTCAAGTTTAAATCTAGCAATGATTACAATGGGTATTAGAAATAATGCCCAAGGTCATTTCACTTATTTTGTAGATCCTTTCAGTATTGGAAAACCAACAGGCAGGCTTGTTTAACTATTCAAACAGTACAGAGTAGCCAGAAGCTATGATTTTTTCAGATTATAAAAAAATAAACAGAAAGACTCGAGAGGGAAAGGGTGGGATGATTTGGGAGAACAGAACTGAAACATGTATAATATCATGTAAGAAATGAATCGCCAGTCTAGGTTCGATGCAGGATACAGGATGCTTGGGGCTGGTGCACTGGGATGACCCAGAGGGATGGTATGGGGAGGGAGGTGGGAGGGGGGTTCAGGAGTGGGAACTTATGTACACCCGTGGCGGATTCATGCTGATGTATGGCAAAACCAATACAGCATTGTAAAGTAAAAAAAAATAAAAAATAAAAAAAAAAAAGACTCGAAAGCCAAAGCACATCTAAAGAGAGAATCAGACCACCAGCACTATATCTCATCAGGCTTGTTGACAATGCATCCTATGAGACATGACTTTCTCTTCAAAGTGACATGATGCACATTTTGCTCACTGAACCAGGTATCTTATGCTTGGCACACAGCAGAGTTAGCTGCCAACTCAGAAATAGCATTTAAATCCTGGATGCAGTTATGCTGACCCTCAAAAAGTCGTTTGCATATTAAGGAAACTTTTTTATTTTTCAGAAAATAAAAATAAGTGCCATTACTTTCAATGTTATCTCCTAATACAGCCCCTACTTTTTTTTTTTAGTTTAGATTAAAAAAACAGTCAAGCAAGCACTCAGCTTTTTAGTTAATTGTTAAGAAAGTTAAATACATAAACTAAGATAAATTGGAAAGGATCTAAGGGATTCATTGTCATGTTCTTCTGTCTCTGTTCAAAATGAGCATATATCAGCTATTTTCACCTTAAACAACTTTTAGGAAATGGGATCCCATCACTTCCCACATGTGTAAAATGAGACCTAAATATATATCCCAACCATTGCATTTACTAGCTTAGAAATATTGGACAAGTCATCTAATCTCTGAGTATTTTTTAACCTGTAAATATAAATCTATTGACATCTTCCTTGTTTTTAACATATTTTTATATCATTACATTTGGTTATGTTTAGGAAAACGCTTGCAAATAAAATTATGCAAATAAAGTTATAAAGCTAGATCTCTTATTTAAATACTATCTTAAATTGAGTCTAGTCTATTTTGTTCAAGACCCTGACATGATGACAATAGGTCAACTTTGAAAATATGTTGTAGTGTTTAACATTAATGGATGCATATTTAAAAGAAAGGCATTCTTAATCTCAGCTACTAGGCCTCCACATGAAAAAACTTTGTTTATGAAAACATCTATTTGCTATTGTTATTTTGACTTTTTCTTGGTCTTCTCGACCTAAAACTCACACACACAATCACAGGAGTGTGAAAAACCAAGAACATTGTGCATTTGATTAAACAAATAATTATCTAATGTTAAAAATTAAGGATATTTGATACATGATGAAGTATGTAGATAAAAGGTTACAAAATATTGAATCAAAGTCTTACTAGGAACAAACAGGCAGAAGAGGAAAAATAAGCCCAGTCACAGTGAATGACACAGTCTAGGAAAGGTCCTTGTCCTCAGTGACCTGAGGATCTCCTCACTACCCCCGAGATATTAGGGAAGTGGGAGAGGTCATGGTAAGAGGATCCCACCACACCTCTCCCTCCAGTGAGAGATGCTTGGAGGCCCAGCTAGGGGGAAGCCCTTTTACTTCCTCAGGCAGCAGTGGCAAGAACTAGTGAGAACTCCAATGGCACGAGACAAACAAAGAAGACCATAGTAATACTGTAAACAGTCTGAAAAACTGTCACTGGAACTGCAGTGGACAAAAGTAGGTCACAACACGGGACTTCCTTGACAGTCAAGTAAATAGGACTCTGTACTTTGACTGCCGTGGGCCTGGGTTCAAACACTGATTGGGGGAATAAGATCCCACAAGCTGCAAAGCATGGCAAAAAAAAAAGTAGTTCACAACACATGTGCAAGAACTAAAACGGGGCACTTCTAGCTAAAATGAAAGATTGAAAGGAAGCAAGAGACTGCTAACATAATACACAAAGTGTCCCAATACAATTGGAAATCATTCCTCATAATAGCCAAAAACATCACAGCTTGAATGAGAAAAAGTAATCAATTGATGTCAAAACTGAGATGAATCAAACTGTCTGATGAGACTTTTAAAGCAAGTCATTAAAATGCTTACAGAATCAATTATAAATTCACTTGATATAAATGAAAATATAAAAAATATCAGCAACGAGTTATGCATAAGAATCAAATAAAACACATAGAACTTAAAATATCATAACAGAAATAAATGTCTACCTGGATGGGCTCAACAGTAAAGTGGCAATAAGAGAGGATAGAATTAAGGAACTTTAGGACAGAAAAATAGAATCACCCAATCACTGTGTTGAAGACATATCTGCACCTCCATGTTCACTGGGGTATGTTTATACAATAGCTAAGACATGGAAATAGCCTACATGTCCACTGGGAGATGAATAAAGAAAACACATATATACACATTCACATACAAACAAAGGAATATTATTCAGCCATAAAAAGGAAGCCCTGTCATTTGTGACAACATGGATGAAACTTGAGGGCACGATGCTAAGTGAATTGAAATAAGTGAAGTGAAGTGAAGTGAAGTGAAGTTGCTTAGTCATGCCCAACTCTTTGTGACCCCATGGACAGTGGCCTGCACCAAGCTCCGCTGTCCATGGGATTTTCCAGGCAAGAGTACTGGAGTGGGTTGCCATTTCCTTCTCCAGGGAATCTTCCCGACCCAGGGATCGAACCCAGGTCTAGGGGGAAGACAAATACTGTATGATCTCACTAACATGTGGATGTGGAATCTAAAAAAAAAAAAACCAACTCACAGAGATAGATTGGTGGTTGCCAGAGGAGGGTAAATTAAAAAATGGGTGAAAGTTGCCATAAAGTAGAATTTATAAGATGCTTCAGTTATAATATGAATAAGTTCTGAGTATCTAATATACAGAATGGTGACTATCATTAACAATACTGGACCATATACTTGGAAGTTGATAAGAGAATAAATCTTAAAAGCCGCCCCCCCACCACCAACACACACAAAGATAACCACATGAGATGATGGATATGTTAATTTTTTGTGGTAATCTTTTTGTTATATATATATATTATATATATCAAATCATCACATTACACACCTTTAATTTATAAAAATGTTGTATGTCAGTTATCTCTTAATAAGACTGGGGAAAGAACTTTTAGAGAAAACAGAAAAAAAAATACCTTTAGGTACAGAGTTCTTAAACAAATGCATAATCCATAAAAGGAAAAATTTATAAATTAGATATCATCAAATTAAAAAAATATTTTGCTCTGTGGAAGTCTGTGTGAAAAGGGTGAAAATCCAAGCTAGAGACTTGGAGAAAATATTTGCAATCCACATACATACCAAAGGACAAGTATCTAAAACATGCAAACTCAAAGCTCAACAGAGAAAAAAAAAACAATCTACTTAGAAAGTAAGCAAAGACACGAACATCCACTTCACCAAAGAAGAAATAGAAATGGCAAATCAGCACGTAAAAAAATGTTCAACATAATTAGTTACCAGGGTTAGATACTATATACCTATCAGAAGAGCTACAATTTTAAACAGTGACAACACTAAATGGTGGAGAGAATGTAGAGAAACTGGATCAACTACACATTATTGAAGAAATGTAAAATGGTACAGTCATTTAGAAAATAGTTTGGCAATTTATTATAAAACTAAAACTGCATAGTCTATAACTTCAGCACATGTATTTTGGGGCATTTATTCCAGAGGAAAAATAATTTATGTTCACACAAAATGTGTAAATGAATACTCACAGAAGTTTTATTTGCTATAGCCCAAACCTACAATCATCATAGATGTCCCTCAACAGGTGAATGATAAATAAAGGGCAGTGTATATATACCTTGGCATACTATTGGGCAATAAAAAACAACAAAATACCAATACCAGCAACAACTTGGATAAGTTGTCAGAGAATTATGTTGAGTAAAAAAAAAAAATTATCCCAAAATGTTACACACTATATGATTCCATTTATATAACATTTTAAAACTATAAAATTTTAGAAATAGAAAATGAACTAATAGTTGAAATCCCAGGGCTCAGAAACAGAGTGGGGAGATGACAGGAGGGAGGTGACTGGATCATAAGAGAGCAACAGGCAAGATCCTCGTGGTTCGGTGTCTTGACTGTGGTGATGGGTATAACAACCCAATTAGATGCCAAAAGTGTATAGAACTTAAGGCACAAAAGCATACAAAAAAATCCAAGTAAAACTAAAAATGTAAACAATATTGACGGATTATATGAATGCCAATATCTGGTTTTGATAGTTTACTATAGTTTTCAAAATGCTATTATTGAGGCAAAGTAGGTGAAGTGAACAAAAATCTCTATATTATTTCTTGCAAGAACATATGAATCTGTATCTCAGAATTCTCAATTAATTAAATTAAAAATTCCCACTAAATTCCAGATTCACTGGGTCTAAGTTTCCCTTTTCTGACATATAACTACTAAAGTAAAGTAGAATTTCTTCATAATATATATCGTGATGTCATGTAAGCCTATACAATCCAATAACTTATGCCTAGTATGAAACAAGGATTACTTTTACATATAAACTTATCTTTATTAAATACAGCGTCCACAAAACTGCATTTTCAAACATTTTCTGTCAACTTACAGAAATGATTTTCCAAACTTACTCAGATTTAACCTGAATGTTAAAAGAATTCTCTCAGTTTAGACGAAGATGACTTTGACTTTAAATGCAGCCTGCTAGGAAGGCTGAGAGTTTCAAAATTTAAAAATTAACTGATTCTGGTAATTCAAGAAAACTACAGACCAAATTCTTCCTCCTTCTACTCATCTTCTCCTTGCAAGAATTCAAAGATTAGAAACTGCAAGTCAGTGTTGCTGCTAATATTTAGAAATGACCATGAGTTTGTGACAACTTACAAATTAAACTAATAGGCAGTATGGCATGAACATATTTGACATTGGCCAATTCTTTGAGAAGACTATATTGCTGATGTAGAATTAATCAGTGGGATGGCTTACTCTAGAAGGTTCTACTACTTTTCTCTCATAGCTGCCTCTGTGACCACTAGCTCCCTTACTGAGATTCTTAGAACAACCTTACCCTGGAAGGATACAGATAATACAACTTTGCAGTATAGTCTTTCTTGGTTCCATGCTTTTTTGATGATCCAACAGATGTTGCAAATTTGATCTCTGGTTCCTCTGCCTTTTCTAAAACCAGCTTGAACATCTGGAAGTTCACGGTTCACATACGATTGAAGCTTGGCTTGGAGAATTTTGAGCATTACTTTGCTAGCATTGGAGAAGACTCTTGAGAGTTCCTTGGACAGCAAGGAAATCCAACCAGTCTATCCTAAAGGAAATCAGTCCTGAATATTCATTGGGAGGACTGATGCTGAAGCTGAAACTCCAATACTTTGGCCACCTGATGTGAAGAACTGACTTATCTGAAAAGATCCCCTGCCTCTTGAGAAACCTGTAGGCAGGTCAGGAAGAAACAGTTAGAACTGGACATGGAACGACAGACTGGTTCCAAATAGGAAAAGGAGTATGTCAAGGCTGTATATTGTCACCCTACTTATTTAACTTCTATGCAGAGTACATCATGAGAAACGCTGGGCTGGGAGAAGTACAAACTGGAATCAAGATTGTCAGGAGAAATATAAATAACCTCACATATGCAGATGAAACCACCCTTATGGCAGAAAGTGAAGAACTAAAAGGCCTCTTGATGAAAGTGAAAGAGGAGAGTGAAAAAGTTGGCTTAAAGCTCAACATTCAGAAAACGAAAATCATGGCGTCTAGTCCCGTCACTTCATGGCAAATAGATCGGGAAACAGTGGAAACAGTGTCAGACTTTATTTTTCTGGGCTCCAAAATCACTGCAGATGGTGATTGCAGCCATGAAATTAAAAGATGCTTACTCTTTGGAAGGAAAGTTATGACCAAACTAGACAGCATATTCAAAAGCAGAGACATTACTTTGTCAACAAAGGGCCGTTTAATCAAGGCTATGGTTTTTCCAGTAGTCACGTATGGATGTAGAGTTGTACTATTATGAAAGCTGAGTGCCAAAGAATTGATGTTTTTGAACTGTGGTGTTGGAGAAGTATCTTGAGAGTCCCTTGGACTGCAAGGAGATACAACCAGTTCATTCTAAAGGAGATCAGTTCTGGATGTTCACTGGAAGGACTGATGTTGAAGCTGAAACTCCAATACTTTGGCCACCTGATGTGAAGAGCTGACTCATTTGAAAAGACCCTGATGCTGGGAAAGACTGAGGGCAGGAGGAGAAGGGGACGACAGAGGATGAGATGGCTGGATGGCATCACTGACTCAATGGACATGAGTTTGAGTATGATGGACAGGGAGGCCTGCATGCTGAAGTCCACGGGGTCGCAGAGAGTCAGACATGACTGAGAAACTAACACTTTTATTTTTCATATATATTTATAAAACAAAAGAAACAGCAAGTCACTTTATCATTTCTTATTGGGTCTTTGTTTTGAAAAATGCAAAAATTACTGAGGACTTCTTGCTCTGTTTGGTTGTGTCTAGTAGGAGGGAAGAAACACACACAAGACAAATATGAATAAAATGTGTGATATAGGTTTAGGGAGAGAAGCCTTTTCTAAATATTAAACAAACCTTTTTAAAAAAAGTTTTATGCTTTTATGTTTCATGTTTCATCCTTATATTGTAAAGCAATATCCTCCAACAAAAAGTAAATGAACTTAAAATTTAAAAATGCTTCTTAATATCTAACAACTACATTTTTAAAATGTCAAATATTAAGTCTAGTCTGTGACATGAGAGTTATGTTGATCCTCCATAACAAGATTATAAATGAAATCCACTCAAGTATAAAATTATCACAGGCATGTTACACTACCAAACTGAAGAAAAATGTCCATTATTCAGCTCCACAATAGGAACCATGAAAAACAAGCATAACCAGCCTCTAGCTTCAAGCTACACAGCCAGCTTCTGAAATGATGGCCTCCCAAGGAGCTCTAATGGCAAGAGATTTAGACTCATTTTTAAAAGTCTTTTCAACTTGGGGAGAAGATTCATTGCCATTCATTACCGAATAGCATCAATATCAAAATCAATAATGATACTTCTGAACACTATTAAAATATTGGCAATGTAGCCAAGTTCTTACATTTCAACAAGCGAAGCAAATGAAAAATAAAAAAAGAATGCCAAAGCAGCTGCTACATGATGAGGTGAGGAATGCAACCAAGTACAAGATGGACAGCCAAAAAGCTTCAAGGGCAAACACAAGTATAATTTGAACCAATGTAACATCAACATCAATTGCTTCAAAACATCAGCAGCAGATAAGCATCACTGGAGGGAACAATTAGTGACAGTGACTTGATTTTGGAAAAAAAATGAGTATCTACAACAAAAACAGGAGATACTAGATTAAACAACAGAAAGCTCCAAGAGTAATACTTTATGCTCATCAAAATAACAGTGCATGTGGGTAATATACGGTCATTGTTAGTCCTCCTCATCCTCATGGCAAGTATCAGCACTCAGGAAGTTGATAATCTTAATGAATGCACAAGGTTCCAATGTATGTCACAAGATATAGTTCGCTAAGCTGAACAGTGAGTGATTCAGATCAGAGATCTTTTTACAGATAATTAAGAAATCTTGGTTAAACAGATGGAGGAGACAGATGCCGCTCCTTCTCAGTTCTCACATTTTGGGGGTCAAGCCATTCCATGATTTTTGTCTTAGCCAGATGTGATATAAATGTGGAAAAGACATTTGATTTATTTGATACTGCTCTGGCTGTTACAAAAGCTAAGCAGAGTAACTAAAGTTTGATCTAATTGTCTGGAGACAGGAGACAACAACAACAGGAAATTAGCCCAAATTTTAATCCTAGCAAAGTCTTCTATAACACTAACTCTGAAGCAATAGCTTGTCTAAATGTTTCCAAATATTAACTCACTTAATACTCATAAAACTTTTATGAAGTAAAACTGAGCCATTTTTCAGATCAGGATACTGAGATACCAAGAGGATAAATGACTTGTCCAAAAACATACAGTTAATAAGTGGCTATATTTTGAATACTGAGCTAAATTTTGAGCTATATTTTGAAATATGAGCTTGTTTCGATACAAGAAGAAATTTAAGGGATATCCTATATCATTGTTTTGCAAGGGTTCTATTGAATCCTTGAAGTGAAGGATAATTTCATTTAAATCCATAAGCCCACAGAGGGATTACTATCAAGAAGATAAGATACTAACATAATTTTTCCACATATTCTGTAACAGTTGAATTAATATTTACTTCAAACTGGAGAAACATCAAAGTCTTTATGCTCTGATCACAATGTAGGTTATTCATTCACTTAACAAATATTTCAACAAATATTTATTAAGTGATTTCAATATCTGAAATAGGAATACTTGGGGAATATGGAAAAGAACAGTAGTATATAATTTGTTTTCATATTTGAAAACAAGAGCTAACAATGCTGGAAATTAACTCCTTCAGCAATCAAATATTTATGCCTAGGCCTATGAGGATAATGTTTGTAAGTTACATGGTACATTTTCATATTTTACAAAACAAAGTATTTTGAACACAAATTAGGTGTGATGAAACCAGTGTGGAATGTGTACTCTATAGCTTTTAACAGCCCCTGGTGGAAGGCCACACTCCACACCCTCAAACGCTGTGACTATTCTGGCTAGCCCCTCAGTGCCACAGAAAGTGGTCTTAGATACTAATATCCCCTCATTGCTGCATAATTCCAGCAGCTTTTCATTCTTTCTTCTTCCTATTCTTTCTCAAACAATTTCTTCTACCCCTTTATCACTTAAGACCTTCAAAATTTTACCTTCTTTTGACCTTTTTTTTCCTTTTCTTTATCTTTTCTTGTGCTTCCCTCTATTCTCCGAAAATTATGTTTAGCATTTTGCTTTTTATAGCCATTGCTAGCTGACAGAACATTCTTTCTGGGTAGCCAAAAAGGAAAATAAATTAAAGAGCCACACTGCAGAAGGGCTAACTTGCTCTGTCCATTAATTCTTGAATTAGATACCCTGCATCACCTCTGAGTTTGTTGCCCCATTGGATATTTGATAGTAGGAAAGTATTACCACTATCACCCCAGTGACTGGAAGTATTAGCTGAATTTGAAGCCTCGTTCTGATTTTCCATTATTACTATTTTGGATTTGTACTTAACAAAAACTTGAATTTTTCCTCTATTAAATCTTTCTCAAATTCTTTACTATTTATTTGAATTGACTTGTCTCTAAATAAGAAGTTGCCTTGCTAAAATTAGATACAAGTTAAATAGGAAAGTAGAGTTCATAAACTAAATTCAATAAAGGAGGCTACTATTTATTTAAGACAAATATACTGCTTCAAAGATTTTATAAGTATTTATCTATCATTAACAGAATATTAATTTCAAATGATGACAGTAAACATTACTGTATTATTATAAGTTTCAAGTAATCAATTTTTAGTACAGAATATTTATGACAATTATGACCAACCTAGACAGCATATTAAAAAGCAAAGACATTATTTTGCCAACAAAGGTCCATCTAGTCAAGGCTATGGTTTTTCCAGTAGTCATGTATGGATGTGAGAGTTGGACTATAAAGAAAGCTGAGCACCAAAGAATTGATGTTTTTGAACTGTGGTGTTGGAGAAGACTCTTGAGAGTCCCTTGGACTGCAAGGAGATCCAACCAGTCTATCCTAAAGGAGATCAGTCCTGGGTGTTCACTGGAGGGACTGATGTTGAAGCTTAAACTCCAATACTTTGGCCACCTGATGTGGAGAGCTGACTCATTTGAAAAGACCCTGATGCTGGGAAAGATTGAGGGCAGGAGGAGAAGGAGATGGCAGAGGATGAGATGGTTGGATGGCATCACCAACACAATGGACATGGGTTTGGGTTGACTCTGGGAGTTGGTGATGGACAGGGAGGCCTGGCATACTGCGGTTCATGGGATCGCAAAGAGTCGGACACGACTGAGTCACTGAACTGAACTGAGGCTATTCTTTTTTTGTTGTTGTTGTTCAGTAGCTAAGTCATGTCTGACTCTTTTGCAACCCCGTAGACTGTAGCCCATCAGGCTCCTCTGTCCATGTATTTCCCAAGCAAGAATACAGCAGTAGGTTGCAATTTTGTTCTCAAAACAATGGGCAGAAGAACTGAATAAATATTTTCCCAGTGAAGATACACAAATGGCCAGAGACTAAGTGAAAAGATGCTCAACATCACTAATCATCAGGGAAACGTAAACCAAAACCACAATGAGATGTTACCTCACACCTGTTAGAATACCTATTATCAAAAATACAAGAAATAAGTATTGGCAAGAGTGCAAAGGTCTGGAATCCTTGTACACTATTGGTGGGAATACAAAATGGTGCAGCTTCTGTGCATTGTTTGTTAATGTGAGTTACATAATGACCCACAGAGATCAGTAAATGATCAACAATGCTGGTGGAAATTTCTACAATCATCTAGATTTGTGATTAGTCTGAATTAGGTTGGAGTTAATCTTATTAAAGTCCTATAAACTGTTTTGGCTTCTCTTTTCTCCTTTATAAAATGAGGAGAGTGGTGAAGATTAAATGATATAATCAATGGAAAGACTCTGACAAAGTGCCAAGTGTTCAATACAAGTTTATTAACATAATTACATAGATATTCATTTTAGTTTCCAATATTTCCCTTGGAAATGTTACTCTACTGCAAGTGTGTTATTAATAATCTTAGTTGTAACAAACCAATAGTTCAGTTCAGTCACTCAGTTGTGTCTCACTCTTTGCAACCCCACGGACTACAGCTCTCCAGGCTTCCCTGTCCATCACCAACTCCCAGAGCTTGCTCAAACTCACGTCCATTGAGTCGGTGATATCATCCAACCATCTCATCCTCTGTAGTCCCCTTCTCCTGCCCTCAATCTTTCCCAGCAGCAGAGTCTTTTCCAGTGACTCAGTGCTTCACATCAGTTGATCAATAAAGAAGTACTTTTTTAAAGTATTAAAATAGAAATTTTAATTTTTATGCCTGTCTCTTCCTTTATATTTGTTCTACTCTAAAAGTACAGTTTGAATGTTCCATCATGAGAGCATAGATGTTAGTCCTGATAGAGCTAGAGAATAGGGAGAAGCAGTATTTCTTTCATTCTACCCTCTGTGACAGTCTAACAGCTTTTGGCAAGCAGAGGAAGAAATAATTCTCAATCTGTCCTTAAGTCTTGAGTCTAAATCTTACTATTTTACACTCAACCATAAATTATTTATCTAGATAGATATCTCATTGTCTCTCACATTCATTTCATGATAAATGATTTGCTTTTTTTAAAAGGCAGAAGCTTCTTTGAATTATAATTAGTTGGAATTCTATTAAAATTCAATTTCACTATAGAAAAGTAGATCAAAACAGGTTTATTAACAGAAGAGTATTTCCTTGTATTCTCCCCAGGAAATACATTACAATGAATTTTACCAATTTAATTCTCCATATTTAGAATCTCATGATAAATCACATTGCACCACAACATTCTGGGAACATATTTTCAGACACAGTACCAACTCAAGATTTTACATACATGACTTGGAATCAGGCATCCTGGTACCTGAATCACAGCTCTATTGTCAACTGGTGACCTGGAACAATTTAACATTCCTGTGCCTCAGTTTCCCATCTGCATAAGGGGAATAATAAAAGCACCTGTCCATTGGGTGTATATAAGGGTTACACAAGATAGTTAAACAATAACCCTTGATCCCTAGCTCTTCACAGTTAGATTTCTTTGAGGGATAGTTTCACTTTTTAAAAATAACCTCTAAAAGGTATCACACATTTCAAAAGATCTGAAAAAAAAATATTTAATTTGCTATCCCTCTTTAACAATGGCACAAAATTATTTATAAATTGTTTTCCAAAAGATCTGAAAAAAGGTCAGTATTTTTAAACACATTGAAGATTGAAAGATTGGGCTTCCCTGGTGGCTGAGAGGGTAAAGTGTCTGTCTGCAATACAGGAGACCTGGGTTCTATCCCGAGTCAGAAGATCCCCCGGAGAAGGAAATGGCAACCCACTCCAGTCCTCATGCCTGGAAAATTCCATGGACAGAGGAGCATGGTAGGTTACAGTTCACGGGATAGCAGAGTCTCCCATGACTGAGCAACTTCACTTCTCAAGATTGAAATAAAATTTGAAAATATTTGTTTTTCTACACATTTAGTCCAAAGCAGATACTTTAAAACAAAAGTGAAGATACAATTTGGCAAGGTCAGGATGATTGGTAATCATTCCTCTCTGCGTCATGAAAATGCTTCATAAATCCAATTGTCTCCATTTTGATCTGTGAAAGTCTTGAGTATTTGGGCTATTGTTTGCCATAAGGAATGCTTATGATGCTGTATTTCATTCTCTTTTAAATTACATTGAATAATGAATAATCATACTTCATTTAGTAAGATGATTGCTAGGTCCATCCATGTTGCTGCAATAGCATCATTTCTTTCTTTCCTGTGGGTGTATAATATTCCATAGTTTGTGTGTGTGTGTGTACGCAACATCTTCTGTATTCATTTCTCTGTTGAAGGATATTTAGGTTGATTCCATTTGTTGGCTATTGTAAATAGTGCTGTTATGAATACTGGGGTGTGTGTACCTTTTTGAATTATGGTTTTCTTTGGATATATGCACAGGTATCAGGTTGAAGAGTCATATGGTAACTCTAATTTTAGTTTGTTAAAGAATCTCCATAGCCGCTATATCAATTAGCATCCCTACCAACAGTGTAAGAGGGTTCCTTTTTCTCCACATTGTCCCCAGAATTTATTATTTGTAGAATTTTTGATGATGGTCATTTTGCCCAGAGTGAGGTGATGGTTCATTGTAGTTTCGATTTACATCCCTCAAATAATTAGTGATGTAATGCATCTTTTCGTGTGCCTACTGGCCATATTATTTGATTGGCTTCTTTGGAGAAATGCCTATTTAGGCCTCTGGCCCATTTTTCAACTGGATTGTTTGTTTTCATATTGAGCTACATGAGCTGTTTTTATATTTTGAAGTTTTAATCCTTCATTGATTACATCATCTGCAAATATTTTCTTCCATTCTGTAGGTTGTCTTTCTGTTTTGTTTATGGTTTCCTTGATTCCCTGGTGGTTCAAATGGTAAAGCATCTGCCTACAATGCGAGAGACCCAGGTTCAATCCCTGGGTCAGAAAGATCCTCTAGAGAAGGAAATGCCAACCCATTCCAGTACTCTTGCCTGGAAAATCCCATGGATGGAGGAGCATGGTAGGCTGCAGTCCATGGAGTCACTAAGAGTGGTACAGGACTGTGCCACTTCACAACAGGGTGATTGGATTCAGGCACAATCTGGCCACTTGCCATAGACAATAGGCCCTGATCTAGGCACCTCCTCTTGGCCTTCCCTGGTGGCTCAGACGGTAAAGCGTCTGTCTGCAATGCAGGAGACCCGGTTCGATCCCTGGGTTGGGAAGATCCCCTGGCAAAGGAAATGGCAGCCCACTCCAGTATTCTTCCCTGGAAAATCCCATGGATGGCAGAGCCTGGTAGGCTACTGTCCATGGGGTCGCAAAGAGTCAGACACGACTGAATGACTTCACTTCACTTCACTTTGCTGTGAAGTTTTTAAGTATAATTAGATGCCATTTATTTTTGTTTTTATTTTCATTATTCTAGAAGACAAATCCAAAAAGATATTACTAGTATTTATGTCAAAGAGTGCTCTGCCTATATTTTCCACTAAAAAGAGTCTAAAACAAATAACACAAATGAACTTATATACAGAACAGAAATAAACTCATAGATGTAGAAAACAAACTTATGGTCACCAAATGGGAAAGGGTGGGGAGATTTAAATTAAAAGTTTGGGATTAGCATATACATGTTACTATATAAAAGAAAAAACCAACAACAACCTACTGTATAGCACAGAGAACTCTTCTCAAAACTCTGTGATGACCTATCTGGGAAAGTAAAGTTGCTCAGCCATGTCCGACTCTTTGCGACCCCACGGACTGTAGCCTACCAGGTTCCACCGTCCATGGGTTTTTCCAGGCAAGAATACTGGAGTGGGTTGCCATTTCTTTCTCTAGGAGATCTTCCCGACCCAGGGATTGAACCCAGGTCTCCTGCATTGTAGGCAGACACTTTACCGTCTGAGCCACTGGGGAAAAGAATCTAAAAAAGTGTGGATATATGTATAACTGATTAATTTTGCTGTACAGCAAAAGTTGCTGTATAAACTTTGCTGTACCTTTTTCCTTTAGTAGAGGGTCCAAAAATTCTTTTAATGAATTTCTGTGATTTAATCCTTTCTTTGCACAGTTAGCTCTAAAAATACCCAAGCATTTTGATTATGTAAAATATAATCCATCATGGAAATAACTGTACATATTGGTTGTAACTTACATAATTTCTACCACACAAAGTGTGTATTAAATTATGATGTCTCTACAGATGGCTAACAAACACATAAAAAGATGCTCAATATCACTCATTATCAGAGAAATGCAAATTAAAACCACAATGAGGTACCATCTCATGCCAGTCAGAATGGCTGCCATCAAAAAGTCTACAAATAATTAATGCTGGAGAGGGTGTAGAGAAAAGGGAACCCTTTTGCACTGTTGGTGGGAATGCAAACTAGTACAGCCACTATGGAGAACAGTGTGGAGATTCCTTAAAAAACTGCAAATAGAACTGCCATATGACCCAGCAATCACAACTGCTAGGCATACACACTGTGGAAACAGAATTGAAAGAGATACATGTACCCCAATGTTCAATGCAGCACTGTTTACAACAGCGAGGTCATAGAAGCAACCTAAATGTCCAGTGGCAGAAGAACTGATGAGGAAGTTGTGGTACATATACACAATGGAATATTACTCAACTAAAAAAAAGAACACATTTGAGTCAGTTCTAATGTGATGGATGAAACTGTGGCCTATTATACAGAGTTAAGTGAGTCAGAAAGAGAAACACCAATATAGTATATTAAAGCATATATATGAAATTTAGAAAAATGGTAACAACAACCTATATGCAAGACAGCAAAAGAGACACAGATGTAAAGAGCAGACTTTTGGACAATGTGGGAGAAAGTGAGGGTGGGATGATTTGACAGAATAGCATTGAAACATGTATATTATTTTATGTAAAACAGATGACCAGTGCAAGTTTGATGCATGAAGTAGGGCACTCAAAGCTAGTGCTCTGGAACAACCCAGAGGGATGGAGATGTGGGGGGTAGGAGAGGGGTTCAGGATGGGGGGACACATGTGCACCCATAGCTGATTCATGTCAGTGTATGGCAAAACACCACCACAACAGTGTAAAGTAATTAACCTCCAATTAAATAAATTAATTTTAACTAAGAAATAAAAAATTAAGATGTCTCTAATTCATTTGTTTCTGATTTCATTTTAATTTTGACATCCCAAACAGAAAAATCAAAGATTACATTTATTTATAGTATAGTCATATCTATTTATATTTTTCATATTAAAAAATATATACAACATATATACAATACACCATAGCCAAGAATGTAGACAGCTTAATACTAGAAAATCTCTTAATCATAAAAATCAGCACCAATAAGTTAAAAGAAAAAAAATTGCTTATTTTGACAAATACCAAAATAATCATCTGATTAGCACTGCAGAGACATAATGATGCTTTCTTAGAGTAACACAGTAAACCAAAAGCTGACAACATTTTAAATGTCTTCAAAGTGTAGTGAAAAATGAGGAAACTTTTAGGACACTTTACCCTTTTATAATATCCAGAATGAAAAATTTTTCATTTGTACTATGTAAACATCAAAGTTAAAGGAACATGTTAAACATTTTCCTATAGATGGAAATGTAGTCTTTCACAAAATCTAAATAGTACACTATTTCCCAAATAGTTTTTCTTTAGACCTTGTCACTATATTTCTTGAAAGTAATAGTTCTATTAAATAAACTGGTAATTAGCATGAAAAATTTTGAAAGAAGCTTTTAGAAAAATGGGTGTTTCAAACAAACTAGAAGCCCCTTTATTTATGATTTTCTTTATAGCATTATAGTCATGAGCATGTTTAAAGGAACCTTTAAAAGATCTAAGCACACTAACGGAGAAGGCAATGGCACCCCACTCCAGTACTCTTGCCTAGAAAATCCCATGGACGGAGGAGCCTGATAGGCTGCAGTCCATGGGGTCGCTAAGAGTCGGACACGACTGAACGACTTCACCTTCACTTTTCACTTTCATGCACTGGAGAAGGAAATGGCAACCCACTCCAGTGTATGTTTGTAGTAGTACAAAAGAGAGCATGTACATAAAGTGTAACAAATGTAATACTATAATGGACTAGGAGGCAGTGAGGTACCTGTTGAAGCTATAATGTACAAGGCTGCAAAAATATAAGGCTGTTATAAAAAGAAATAAGAGAAGTGCTTAATCTAGGGCTGTATTTAATAACATTAGTAAACTGGAATTATACTCCTTCAGGACCAAGAATGGAATAATGTTTGAGTTTCATAAAAGTGCTTTTGGGAGAATGGCATTCTATCATGTATACTATCATGTAAGAATTGAATCGCCAGTCTATGTCTGATGCAGGATACAGCATGCTTGGGGCTGGTGCATGGGGATGACCCACAGAGATGTTATGGGGAGGGAGGTGGGAGGGGGGTTCATGTTTGGGAACACATGTAAGAATTAAAGATTTTAAAATTAAAAAAAAATGAAAAAATAAAAAAAATAAAAAGCAGAAAAAAAAAAGAAAAAATGATTTAAAATTTCAGTTAATGTTTGATTTTAAAAATATTTTTTCACACTTGCATTACACAATTAGTAAAGGTAGAAGACTACCCTATTTCATTTAGCAATACCTGTAGCGCTAAGCATTAAAAAAAGTTACTCTCTCATCACACAGCAAAGCCTCTATTTTCCTTACCTATTTTTGACCTTATAAAAGTACTTGCATTTTCAAAGCAGAAAAATACCTATAACTTTACTATGTTTTTTGTCTCATCAGCTCTGGGACCTCAAAAACAATGGCAACATGAATTATAAAAACTTATACTAGGGATATAAATTCTAATCAAAATTTTAAAACTGATAAGTAACATTTTGTACATAATTTAACTCAAAATTGACAAGAATATCTGAAAGTTATTACACAGAGATGCATCTGACAACATAATGTTGAGATGCTGTCTGTGCATTTATACCAATAAGTGTACTGGTTTAAAAAATGTCCTACATGGATTCAAAATTTTGAAACGAAATACCTGTTTTAAGGAAATGGCAACCCACTCCAGCATTCTTTCCTGGAGAATCCCATGGACAAAGGACCATGGTGGGCTATGGTCCATGGGGTTGCAAAGAGTTGGACACAACTGAGCGACTTAACACATATAAAAATTCAGAGTACAAAACTGTGTATCTTGTGATTAAAAAAATAATAAACAAATTGGTTGTGATTGACAGCAGAGCCAAAGCAACAGAGTCATCATGAATTTAAAAAGAAAAATTAGTTTTACTTAGTTTGTTACTCTTCCTAACTAATAGTTGGGGCTGATACTCTAAATCAGTCAAACTGACTGAATAGACCAATCATAGTTATTCTAAGGTGACACAGTAACATATTCAATCTTGATTTTTTCATTAATTTCCTCATATAATTAGGTTTACAAAATAAACAATTCTACTCACACTATCTGGCAAATATCTTTCCAGAAATTCTGCCAGTAAGTAAAATTTGAGCTAAATAGTTTTATTTGAAAAATTAAGCAAGTAAGTTATGTATTATTGTTTACATTGGGTTGGCGAAAAAGTTCGTTCAGGTTTTTCTGTACTATCTTATGGGAAAACCTGAATGAATATTTTGGCCAACCAAATATATAATTTTAAAATATTTAAATTTAGTTAACTTTTGCATATACTAATTTAAAATGTGTATTTACATATGTATGGGTGTATGCATGCACATATGAACATTCCAGGATGTCTCACTCTTAAAAATTTATTCACTTCACCAGAAATCACTCACCAATATTTATTCCTGTTTTTCATTCAATTATCATGAACTCAGAGGACACTAATATCTGACTTTAGCTTCTCTGCTATTCAGAGATTCCACATACAATGCAAGCCTTAGAACTGGCCAGTAATTATCTCTTCTCTTTACATCACTAGGACTTTCACATTTGCTTGTTCTTAGAATTGTTTATTTTTCTACTTTTTTACTTGCTTTTCTAGGTAGATCACACAGTCATTTCTGGCACCATTGGTTCTTTCAAGGACACTGATGGCCACTTAGGTGTCCAGCTTTTTATCCCTTATCATATCACTGTATTACAACATCTTACTATTTTCTAACTTTAAATTATCAACACTGCTTTGAAAGTAGCATTGTTTACATTAGTGGTTTGCAAGCACAAGCTGCTGTTTTCAAGTAAATTAATTTTTTCAGAAACTATTATACTTCCTCTTTCTACTTTTGGAGTTTGGGCCCATATTCCTTGGTATTATAATTTTTTTCTCTTCCTTTTGTAGTCATCTTAAGTGCTAAATTTAACAACTGGCTTTAACTAATTTAATTTCAAATTTAAACTTTTTCCTTCAATATCCATCTATGAGCATGCATAAAATTGGCCATGGTTTATAAAAGAATATACTCTAATTTTTCCATGGACTTAGATATTTCTCCTTCTTCCTTACTGACTTCCTTACTTTTTTTCCAAAATCTGAAATGTAATGTAATTTTGAAATTTATTTCAGAAAATAAACCACACCAATAACCACAATAGTCCAGTATTTTTATTGTTTATAAATATCTGATTTGAAGGTAAACAAAATTGCTAAACCTCTGGCCATGCTCATCAAGTGGAACAAAAGAGAGAAAAGCCCAAATAAAATAAGAAATAAAAAAGGATAAATCTCAACTGATACTATAGAAATACAAAAATAACATAGGAGATTTCTATGAACAATTATACACTAACAAAGTTGACAGTGTAGAAGAAATTGATTACTTTCTAGAAATATACAGCTCACCAAAATTGAATCAAGAAATAGATCATTTGAACAGATCAATTACTAGAAGAGAAACAGACTCTGCAAAAATAATAATTTAAAAAAGCCTCCTACAAACAAAAGTCCAGGATCAGATGGCTTCAAAGGCAAATTTTATCAAACATACAAAGAAGAACTTATATCAATTCTTCTCAAACTTCCAAAACATCGAAGAGGAGGGAACAGTTCCAAAGACATTCTATGAAGCCACCATCACCCTGATAACAAAGACACTCCCCAAAAGAGAAAATTATAGACTAATATATTTGATGAGCACAGATGTAAAAATTTTCAACAAAATATTAGTAAACAGAATTCGACAGCACATAAAAAAGATCATACACCACAACCAAGTGGGACTCATTCCATGTTCATAAAGGTGATTCAAAATATGCAATCAAAGAATGTAATACATAACATTAACAAAAGAAAAGTAAAACCACATGATCATCACAACACATGAAGAAAAAGCATTTGAGAAATTCAACATGCATTCATGATAAAAAAAAAATATTACCAAAGTGGGAATATAGGGAATCTATCTTGATATAATAAAAATCATTGACAGCCATGAAATTAAAAGATGCTTGCTTCTTGGAAGAAAAATTATCACAAAACTGGACAGCATATCAAAAAGCAGAGACATTATTTTTCCAACAAAGGTCCTTCTAGTCAATTCTATGGTTTTTCCAGTAGTCATGTATGGATATGACAGTTGGACCATAAAGAAGGCTGAGCACCAAAGAATTGATCCTTTTGAACTGTGGTGTTGAAGACTTTTGAGGGTCCCTTGGACTGCAAGGAGATCAAACCAGTCAATTGTAAGGGAAATGAGTCCTGAATATTCACTGGAAGGACTGATGCTGGAGCTGAAGCTCCAACACTGTGACCACCTGATATGAAAAGTCTACTCACCCTGATCGTGGGAAAGAAAGAAGGGAGGAGGAGAAGGAGACAACAGAGGAGGAGATGGTTGGATGGCATCACTGACTCAACTGACATGAGTTTGAGCAAGCTCTGGGAGATGGTGAAAGCGTCTGCCTACAGTGCGGGAGACCGGGGTTCGATCCCTGGGTCAGGAAGATCCTCTGGAGAAGGAGATGGCAACCCACTCCACTACTCTTGCCTGGAAAATCCCATGGACGGAGGAGCATAGTAGGCTACGGTCCATGGGGTTGCAAAGAGTCAGACACAACTGAGCGAATTCACTTCACTTCACTTCACTTGGAGATGGTGAAGTGACAGGGAAGCCTGGCATGCTGCAATCCATGGGGTTGCAAAGAGTCAGACTTGCCTGAGAGACTGAACAATGAATAATGACAAATCTACCACTAATGGTGAAAAGCTGAAAGCCTTCCCACTAAAATCTAGAACAAGACAAGGATGCCTACTCTCTTCAACTTTTCTTCCACATTATGATCTTCAACAGCAATCAGAAAAGAAAAAGAAAATGTACCCAAATTGGAAAGGAAGAAGTAAAGCTGTCACTATATGCAGATGACATGATACTATACAGAGAAAACCCTAAGGGCTCCACAAAAAAACTACTAGATCTAATAAATTAATTCAGCAAAGTAGCAGGATACAAGATAACATTCAGAAATCAGTTGGATTCCTTTATATTTATAATGGAATATTAGAAAGGGAATGTAAAAAAAAAAATGTTTTAAAATCACAAATACAACATCAGTCACTTAGGAAGTCTCGCCCAAGGAGGTGAAAGACATATATCGAAAACTATAAAATGTTAATAAAGGAAATAAAAAAGGATTCAAAGAAATGGAAAGATATCCCTGCTCTTACCTTGGAAGAATTTATATTATTAAAATGGAAACACTACCCAAAGCAATCTATAGATTTAATGTGATCCCTTTTAAATTACCATGACATTTTTCACATAAGTAGAACAAATAATCCAAAAATTTATATGGAACCATAAAAGACCCAGAATTGATAGAGCAATCCTGAGGGGGGAGGTGGGAAACAAAGCAAGAGGCATAGCTCTCCCAGACTTCAGAATACTACACAGCTACAGTAATCAAAATAGTGTAGTACTGGCACAAAAACAGGTATAAGGATCAGTGAGTAGAACAGAAGAGAGAGCCTAGAAATAAACCTACATAATTATGGTCAGTTAATATTTGACAAAGAAGACAAGACTATAAAGTGGGGGAAAGAACGCCTTTTCAGTGAGTGGCGCTGGGAAAGTTGGACAGCTGTACATAAATCAATGAAGTTAAAACACACTTCCACACCATGCACAAAAATAAATTCAAAATGCCTTAAAGACTTAAGGTATGACACCAAAAAACTCCTAGAAGAAAATGTAGGCAAAACATTCTCTGACATAAATCATATGAATATTTTTTTTAGGTCAGTCTTCCAAGGCAATAGAAATAAAAACACAAATGGACAAATAAGACTTAATCAAATATATACGTTTTTGTATAGTAAAGGAAACCGTAAAAAAAGACAAAAACAGAATGGGAGAAAAGATTTGCAAATGATGTGACCAACAAAGGATTAATCTCCAAAATAACAAATAGCTCGTACAACTCAACAACAACAACAAAAATGACCCAACTGAAAAATGGGCAGAATACCTAAATTGATATTTCTCCAATATCAGATGGCCAGCAGGCACACGAAAAAAAAAAATACTAAACGTCACTAATCGTTAGAGAAATGGAAATCAAAACTACAATGAGGTACCACCTCACAATGATCAGAATGACCATCATTAAAAAGTCTACAAATGACATGCTGGAGAGAGTTTGGAGAAAAGGGAACCCTCTTACAGTGTTGATGGGAATGTAAGTTGGTACAGACACTATGGAAAACAGTATGGAGGTTCCCTAAAAAAACTAAAAATACAATTACCATACAATCCAGCAATTCCACTCTTCAGAATATACCTGGACAAAACTATAATTCAAGAAGATACGTGTACTCCTATATTCATAGCAACAGTATTCACAATAGCCAAAATGGAAACAACTAAACGTCCATCAACAGATGAATGGATAAAGATGTGCTACACAGATACAATAGAAAACTAAGCCATAAAATGAACAAAATAATGCTATTTGCAGCAAGGTGGATGGATAAAAGTAGAGATTATCATACTAAGTAAAGTAAGTTACAAAGATAAAGAAAATACCATATAGTATCATTTATATGTGGAATCTAAAATATGGCACAAATGGGAATTTGGGGTTGGTAGATAAAAATTATTATACTTAGAATGGATAAACAATAAAGTCTTAAGATATAGCACAGGGAATTATACTCAATATCCTGTGATAAACCATAATGGAAAATAATATAAAAAAGAATTTATATACATGTATTCCAGAGTCATACTGCTGTACAGCAGAGAATGGCAGAACACTGTAAATCAACTATACTTCAATAAAAAAAAGAAAAAATATCTAATTTATAAACTTTGAACACTTTTATATGAATTGTTTATATCATTTAACATAAAATATTATTGTAGAAAAGAACTAATAATGGTAACATTTCTCTAAACTAATAGTATTGCCATTCATTCAGTGATATTATACATAGAAAGATACAATTTGAGATTACTTATGAAATTAGAATCCAGTCTACTTTCATTTCTAGATTTAGTCCATAATCAGTTTTCCCTTGGGTTCTGATATAATTATCTGTTATTCAGATCATCCATTTTTTTCCCTGCAACATTCAATTTGCTAAAATATGCAGACATACCTCCTCAACTTCTATGCCTTATTGTTGATGAAGGCCCAAGCTATCAATTGAGTCAAATCAAAGCTATCATAAGTTAAGCTTATTCAATTAGGTTCAAATTATAGTAATATCTCAATTAAGAACTATATACAAATAACCATTAATCCGGGCTTCCCTGGTGGCTGCGGTGGTAAAGGATCTGCCTGCAATGTGGGAGGCCTTGGTTCTGTCCCTGGGTTGGGAAGATCCCCAGGAGGAGGGCATGACAACCCACTCCAGTATTCTTGCCTGGAGAATCCTCATGGACTGAGGAGCCTGACATGCTAAAGTCCATGGGGTCACAAACAGTCAGATGCAACTGAGCAACTAAGCACAGCACCCATGAATACAGAACAAAACAGAAAGTTCAACATATGTCTGTACTTATAAAACTGCAAACTGAGTTTAGTGTCATCTAAAAATGACAACTACACAACATGAGACTTTTATCAAGTCAGTTGTTCTTAGTTCATTAGACAGTAAACTTATGCTTACTTGGGCATTAAAGAGTTAATTCATTTTCAAAGGAAAATACTAAAATTATGGTAAAATAAAATATGCAAATACAATTAAGATAATATTTTTTATTTTATAATAAGAATATTTAGTCAGAATCTGCCTCACCTTTTGACTTAATAATAACTCTTACAGACAGGCAAACAGTTTCACAGACTAAGAGGTCATGTAGTGCACATTCTACATTTCACTTTTATGAACAAGGCAAATGAGAAAAATAATAAGCATGCTAATATCAGAGTCTTAGCCAAAAAAGTAATTTCTGGTATATGTTTTGAAATCAAATCAGATTCAACCTTATAAACCACATAAACTGAATCATTAAAAAAAAAAATCATGCCTAGTCTTGGCAAAAAGCAAGGTACAAATATAAAAGAATATAACTTCAAAAGAGGACTGTAGCAATGGTAGCATTATTATAATAAGTATAAAACCTTCTAATAATGTAAAGTAGCTTGAAAGAAATAAAACTTTCTTGAATTTTAAATTCTAGGATGCTTGTCAGAAATTCAGACATCACTTTATATTTCCCTGTATGTGAATGGAAGGTGCCAGGCAGAACAAAGTCTTTAGGACCAGTGTCCTTGTCTTCAAAGATAGAAAAACTCTGCATGATTCATTCCAGGTATGGTTTTCTCTACATGAAAAGTTTTAGAATTTTGTAGATAAAATGGCATAATACACCCAATGAAAAAAATGGATGTCTTGGCTGAATGAAACAGTAAAGGAATCAATAGCTGCAAACCTACTTATTCCGAACCTACTTATTCAGTCATGAATTGCAGTCAAAAATTAAATCAAGAAAGATTTATTTTTCTACATGAGACCCTGAAGATATTGAAGATTGTCAAGAAAAGGAAGAGAATTAGAATAAAATTAGAAAATGTGTTAACAAATTTGTTAGAAATTAGAAAATAATTTCACATAATTATAACAAAAAAATTTTAAATTTATATGGAGACACAAAGACTCCAAATAGCCAAAGCAATCTTGAGAAGAAAAAATGGAGCTGGAGGTATCAAGCTCCCTGACTTCAGACTACACTACAAAGCTACAGTAAATAAAACAGTGTGATACAGGCACAAAAATAGAACTATAGATCAATGGAATAGGATAAAAAGTCCACAGATAAACCTAAGCACCTATGGTTACCTAATCTAAGAAAAAGGAGGCAAGAATACAAAATGGAGAAATGACAATCTCTTCAATAAGTGGTGCTGGGAAAACTGGACAACTAAATGTAAACAGATAAAATTAGAACTCTTTCTAACACCATACACAAAAAATAAACTCAAAAAATGGATTAAAGACTTAAATGTAAGGCTGGATTCTATAAAACTCTTAGAGGCAGAACACTTTGACATAAATCACAGCAAGAACTTTTTTGATCCACCTCCTAGATTAATGAAAATAAAAACAAAATTAAATAAATGGGATCTTATTAAATTTAAAAGCTTTTCCACAGCAGAAGAAACCATAAACAAAATGAAAAGACATTTTCATTTGTTAATTTATCTTGCAATGGGAGAAAAGATTTGGAAATAAAGTGACTGATAAGAGATTAATCTCCAAAATATAAAACAGCTCAAACAGCTCAATATCAAAAACAAACAACCAACCAACCAAACAACCCAATCAACAAAGGAAATCTACATATGGCCACAAAGTACATGAAATTAGCAATGCTCAACATCACTAATTATTAGAGAAATGAAAATCAAAACTACAAAGAGCTAGTACCTCATGATGTCAGAATGACCATCACCAAAAATCTATAAACAACACATGAAGGAGAGGGTAAAGAGTAAAGGGAACCCTCCTAGACTGTTAGTGGAAATGTAAATTTGTACAGCCATTATGGAGAATAGTACAGAGGTTCCTTTAAAAAAAAAAAAAAAGACTAACTAAAAATAGACCTATATTATGACCCTGCAATTCCACTCCTGGGCATTTATCCAGAAAAAACTGTAATTCAAAATGTTCGTTGGAGCACTGTTTACAATAGCCAGGACATGGAATTAACTTAAAGGAATGGATAAAGATGTGGTACATACATACACTGGAATGTTATTCAGCCATAAAAAATGACATAAAGTAATTTACAGCAACATGGATGGACCAAGAGATTGTCATACTGAGTGAAGTCAAGACAGAGAAAGACAAATACCATATGATATTTCTTATATGTGTAATCTAAAAGAAAAATGGTACAAATGAGCTTATTTACAAAACAGAAATAGAGTCACAGATGTAGAAAACAAACTTATGGTTACCAGGTGGGAAAATGGGGTTAGGGGAATAAACTGGGTGTCTGGGATTGACACAGACACATCACTCTATATAAAATAGATAACTAATAAAGACCTACTGTATAGCACAGGGAACACTTCTCAGTATTCTGTTATGACCTATGTGGGAAACGAATCTAAAAAAGAATCTAAAAAAAGAGTTATATATATATAACTGATTCACTTTGCTGTAAAGCAGAAATTATCAACATTATAAGTCAATTATACTGTAATAAAAACTTTTAAAAGAAGATGAGCCTTATAAACATAAAATGAAAGTGTTTGAAAAATAAATGAAACATTTTTTTTAAAAAAAGAAAAGGCAGAGAATTCTGAGAGGAACTAGAGAAATAAGCTTTTTATAACTAAGATACATGGCAACAGCTAAATCAAAGCACCATCTATAAAGACTTTCATCTTAGGGCAAAGCTTAGTGCAATCTACCCTTCCTATACCTCGAAGCATAAGTTTCACAAACTCAAGGCATAATTCATGCCAAGGAAGTCTTGGTAAAAAGGATTAAAATCTTGGCAAGGGAAACATTCCATATAAGAGATGTTTAAGGACAGATGCTTCCAAATTCTCCACCTTGGACTGATAGAAAGAACCATACTATACTGTGTATAATGACCTATAACACATTTTCTATTCTGGGTTCCCAGATCTCAGTTGTTCAGGGACTCATTGCCCAGAATAAACAGCCCAATTCATAGTATCTGAAATTTGCCAAACATCCTGATGTGAGGAAAGCATGAAACTTAACACAGGAAATGTAAGTACATACATTTGTTGTTGTTGTTCAGTCCCTCAGTCATGTCCAGCCTTTTTTGACTCCATGGACTGCAGCACATCAGGCTTCCCTGTCCTTTACCATCTTCCGAAGTTTGCCGAAGTTCCTGTCCATTGAATTAGTGATGCCATCCAACCATCTCATCCTCTGTCACCCTCTTCTCCTTCTGCGTTCAATCTTTCCCAGTATCAAGGTTTTTTCCAAGAAGTTGGCTGTTTGCATCAGTTGGCCAAGGTATTGGAACTTCAACTTTAAAATCAGTCTTTCCAATGAGTATTCAGGGTTGATTTCCTTTAAGATTGACTGATTTGATCTCCTTGCTGTCCAAGGGACTCTCAGGAGTCTTCTTCAGTGCCACAGTTTGAAAGCATCAATTCTTTGACTTTCTGCCTTCTTTTTGGTCCAGCTCTCACATCTGTACATGACTACTGGAAAGATACCAGCCTTGACTATATGGCCATTGTCAGCAAAGTGATGTCTTTGCTTTTTAATACACTGTCCAGGTTTGTCACAGCTTTACTACCAAGAAGCAATTGTCTTCTAACTTCATGGCTGCAGTTACCATCCACAGTGATTTCAGAGCCCAGAAGAGGTACATACATAATATTATATTAATACCTTGTACAATTTTCGTAGGGCTGCTGTTCATCTTTGACACTTTTCACACAAGGGAATTTGGAAGACCTCAAAACAACAAGATGAGATGTCTGAGTTGATTTTCTAAATGAATGAGTTAATTAATAAAGATACCAGAATAAGGCACAAATGCTTCAGATAGTATGGGAAAGGAATGCAAACAAGGTTCTTTTCTGTACTTAGAGGAAATAGGGAGAGCTGGCTTAAGGAAATACTTGAAAAATTTTGCAAACCTAGGTTATGTAATATTTTAAAACGTAGTCTCATTATGGCCAACAGGAAAATACACAAGGATTCAAAATAAACTAAAAAGAGAACAAAAAGACATACAGAAAATATATTCTAGCTTTAGACTTCATTATTAACTATGGGCAACTTGGGCTTCCCACAAAATTTTTGGAAAAGAAGTAGTTTAAATAAAGTGGAAAATAAAAAGCACTCTAATAAAAGTAATCACTTTTACTCAATTTTCTATTTTTAAACAAACCATACCAATATTTGATTCTAACTTTCTACATTCAAGAAGTATAACTTTTTAAAACCCATAAATAAATACCTTACCAAATCAGGAATGAGGAGGGTCATGCTGAGTAGTCCTCTTGGGATGAGCTGAGAGACCCAATACAATGGATGACAGAAGCAAGACTGAACACAAATATTTTACTAGAATTTGATGACAATTTTCTTCCCTTTACTCTCATGCATCACAACAGAGAGACACAAATGAAGATAGAGAATAGATTTGCTTTCATTGAAAAAAAAAAGAAAGCTTTTTTTTTTTTGCTACTAACATCTGTTTCCAGTATCTGCTTGGCTGGAAACTTGATCATAATCTTTAAATTACTGTGAAGTGTGCTGGAAGTTCAAATCTGTTTTATTAAATGGCAGCAAAGGTGTATTTTCCCATTTTGTGGATCTATTATAAAGACTTAAATGGTAGAATCCAGTAATAATAGGCTCCAGTAACATCTAAGAACTTTGCATCAGACAAGATGTATAACTAAAACAGTAATTACCAAATAAGAACCCAATGTTTAAGGAAAAAAGAAGATTCTTATAAAGCTTTTTTTCTTTAAATTAGCTTTCCCATTCGTCTCCTTTTTATGCCATGATTCATCTGGGTAAAACAAAATCATTTCATAATTTTCAGAAAAATCAGAATTCTATAATGTTTTAATTATCCTTTGATATGGCTATACTAGAATAGTAAACTAATACTATAAGACATTTTTCATAATAAATTAAAATATAGCTAGAAAAAAACCAGAAAAGACCATTTTCATTCTTATGTACCTATAATAAACATAATTATGTAAATTTCAGTATATTAATTAACATTTGGAAGTAAATTTCTTGCCACATGTGGAAGTTTGTTTCATTTTCTTAGAAATCTCACTATTTTTTCACACTAATAAACAATTTATCTTCTTGTTAAAAAAAATCTTTATTGAAGTATAGTTGATTTACAATGTTGTGTTAGTTTCAAGTGTACATCAAACTGAATCAGTTATACATAATTTACTTTCTAAGACATATTTACTGGCATTTTGTTATTTGAATTCCCTGTTCCATTTCCCTGAAAAGTTGAATGCCTGAAAAGTATTTTACCTAGCCACATTTTACTGTTGACAAAAATATTGTCAGTGCCTGATTTCACAAAATGATGCAAATGTCAGCAATGCAACTTTAAGCCTCTGCTTCTCCTGAAGCATAATGAAAACAGAGTTGGCCTGGTTGTCCTCTCTGGAGCATGGCCTTTACATGGGATCATTTTTTGTGTGTGTCCAGCTTGACAAAGAGCTAATGATCATCAAGTTGGAGCTATCTTACTTACCACTCCTACTGTGTATGCCCAACCTGCATGTTTGAGCTACCTCTCAAGCCATTGTTATACAAGAATTCTTTACTGAGACTTAGAGCTGCATACTTGTTCTCCAGACCAGAATGAAAATGGGGAGGAGGTGCCAAGGGCCTCGTCTGGTTCTCTGTAGACTCACTCCCTGGAGTTAGACACAGATTTGAGTCTAGTTCTGGTATGCCCAACATGGGTAAGCTCTCCTGAGATGAGAGCTAACAATGTCAGGTCCCCATGCTTATACCCCTTGTGATCTACACTGACTTTCACTGGAAAAAATGCCTGCACTGTCTCCATGTACTTGGATGATTTGATATGCTGATTGTCTCTGAAAAATGCTATATGCAGGTAGAAATAAGAGTGAGTTAATAGAAAATAGTCATCACAGTTAATCTCTCACCTGTGCTGATTTCTTGGTTGATAAGATGTCCTTGTAATACTATAAATCTGGTAACCTGTTATTTCTGACAGTTTCACACATAGGTGATATGCATGTGTGTGTGCTAAGCTGTTTTAGTCATGTCCGACTCTTTTAGACCCCATGGACTGTAGCCCACCAGGCTCCTCTTTCCATGGGGATTCTCCAGACAAGAATACTGAAGTGGATGGCTATGCCATCCTCCATGGGATCTTCCTGACCGAGGGATAAAACTTGCATCTCTTATGTCTCCTACATTGGCAGGCGGGTTCTTTACCACTAGCACCTCCTGAGAAGCCCAATACCATGAATCAAAGCCTGTACCAAGATACATATTTACAGTATAGAGAACAAACAGTTTTCAGTGTACCAGTAAACTATAAAGTGGGTATAGTTATCCCTTCCTTATCTGCAGTTTCAGCTACCTAGGTCAACCACTGTTCAGAGTGTTCAGTGGGAAATTCCAGAAATAAAGAATTTATAAGCTTTAAACTGCATGCCGTTCAAGCAGCATGATGAAATCTTGAGCAGTCCCATCCTGTCCCTCCTGAAATGTGAACTATCCATTTGTCCAGCTTATACTGCTTTCTAGTCACTTATTAGCAGTTTGTGTTATATCAATTGTTCAAGTAACCGTTATGTTACTTAACAATGATACCAAAATGCAAGAGTAGTGACGCCAGGATATTTTCTTACCATGGCCTATCTAGAAATCAAACTTTACCATAGGTATGTATGTCTAGGACACACATCAGTTCAGTTCAGTTCTGTCACATCTGACTCTTAGTGACCCCACGGACTGCAGCATGCAAAGCTTCCCTGTCCATCACCAAGTCCCTGAGCTTGCTCAAACTCATGTCCATTGAGTCGATGATGCCATCCAACCATCGCACCCTCTGTCATCCCCTCTCCTCCTGCTTTCAATCTTTCCCAGCATCAGGGTCTTTTCAAATGAGTCAGTTCTCATCAGGTGGCAAAAGTATTGCAGTTTCAGCATCAGTCCTTCCAATGAATATTCAGGACCGACTGCCTTTAGGATGGACTGGTTGGATCTCCTTGCAGTCCGAGGGACTCTCAAGAGTCTTCTCCACACCACAGGTCAAAAGTGTCAATTCTTCGGGGCTCAGCTTTCTTTATAGTCCAACTCTTACATTCATACATGACTACTGGGAAAACTATAGCTTTGATCAGACAGACCTTTGTTGGCAAAGTAATATCTCTGCTTTTTAATATGCTGTCTAGGCTTGTCATAGCTTTTCTTCCAAGGAGCAAGAGTCTTTTAATTTCATGGCTGCAGTCACCATCTGCAGTGACTTTGGAGCCCCCCCAAATAAAGTCACTATTTCCACTGTTTCCCCATTGAATTGCCATAAAATGATGGAGCCAGATGCCATGATCTTCATTGTTTGAATGTTAAGTATTAAACCATCTATTTCACTCTCCTCTTTCACTTAGGACAGACATAGTTTGGTACTATTAGTGGTTTAAGGCATCCACGAGGGGTCTTGGAATATGTCCCTGGCAGATAATGCATTTCAAGCAGCAGACTAGAATGTCTCATACACACAGCCAGCCCTCTGCACAGCCTGCTTACTGAGGCCCTACCATGCCCCAATTCTTTATTCTACAAACAGCAATCATGCTGATCTAGCTGAAATAGAACAGCTTAAAATGGCAGTATTTGTTTTTAATGTTAGACAGTTGTCATCTATACACTCTCAAAACAGTTCTTTCTCACTTCTCATCGGCTTTATTTTTCTAGAATGGAAGCAAACTAAATTTCTGAGGTCCCCCAATAAAACATTAAAATTTAAAATATTAAACTTCTTTCAGACTATAAAGACAAGTCTTTTGAATGACATATAGTATTAAAAATATAAATTCTTTTGAACTTATGATTTTAATTTTTACCACTTCATTTTATGAAAAGATAGTAAAGTGAAATTTTAAGAAAAACATCAGTCATAGGTATAGTACTCTTAGGGGCATATATATTATCTTCTTAGGTTTGATAATATTTACTTGAAAAAAATGCCATTGCAATCAACTGTTCCAGGTTCTCTGAGTAGATTATAAAAATCTGCCCAAAGTTGAAAGAAAATAATAAAGGTTAAGTAGATAGAGAAGGCCATCTTTTTTCAGAAATAAATGTAAAAGTGAGATACAGTATTTAAGAAACTTATCTTGGATAAAAGGAAAAGAAAATAGCTGTTAAACAAAAATTCAAGTAATTATATAATGAACATAAAATAGGAACTGTGTGAAATAATATAATCAGGGGAAGGTATAGAATTTTGACAGAAAATTTGATAATGATTATGAAACGGTGTAAAATTATGGTTTTTTGAAGGCTTATGACTGCTATCTGAAAACAGGCAGTGGTAAAACACTAAAATTTCATCATTCAAGCATAACACAGAGGTACAGGAACACATTCTGATGAACATGTCCTATGATTTGACATCTCCATCCCCCAAAGAGCTCTGTGCCAATACTGTACAATGTACACTCATTCAGATGATTCCTCATGTTTCGAATGCCATCTCCCATCCTCATCTTTATAAACCCAAAGTTCTGCAATCCCATCAAGGTTCTATTTACATTAGTTTCTTTAATTAAGATCATTTTGACATGTTATAAACATTACATTATTTCCAGCTTCTGCAGGACATACAGATACAAACATCAGTATGAAATCAGGTGCATGATTCTATGTTATGTGCAGTTAAATTGTATTTCTTTCATGGATGCAAGTGTTTTTTCTCCACTCTTTCCTTCCTATACTGTAGAGCAGCTATGCAAATTACTCAATGGAAGAGACTGCTGAATGAACAAACAAAGAAGACTGTCTAAATATAGATTAAAGCATGAATCTATAGGTAGTGATCTATAGAAAAGCCTGTACAGAGGTATCTATTGATCGTTTCCATTGGAATTATACATACTTAGATGTCTTGCTCTCGCTTTTCACTTTCCTGCATTGAAGGAGGAAATGGCAGCCCACTCCAGTGTTCTTGCCTTGAGAATCCCAGGGACGGGGGAGCCTGGTGGGCTGCCATCTGTGGGGTGGCACAGAGTCGGACACGACTGAAGCGACTTAGCAGCAGCAGCAGCAGCAGATGTCTCTATCGTATGAGACTGGGAGTAATCTAGAGTCTAAAGGCTTGCATCATTCATCTGTGCTATCCTATCATTTAGCACAGCAACTAGAATTATAATAGACTGCTAGCTTTCACCAAAAATCTACTTCCTTTCTTTCCTGGGCACGCAACTAGATTACACTTTCCCAATACCCCTTATAGATAGGTTCAGTCATGTGATTTGGCCATGTCAATAAAATGGGTGTCACTTCCAGGATGTGATCTTAGAAACTGTCTCCCAATCTCATGCTTTCTTTTTCCAACTACCTGATGGATACAGGGGAAAAAAAAAACTCTAGTGGTGGCAGAGCCATAGAAGAGAAAGAAATCAGTTCCTGAGTCATCTAGGGGAGAACTGCCTGTTGACCAAGAAAATCTACCTGGCTAGGAAGAAGCAAGTAATGTGGTTAGGATCCAAAATTTAAGGGAGTATTTGTTCTAATGTCCTTGAGTTCATTCTTTAGATGACACTCAATATAATTCAGTTATTGAGAAAGATTGTTGCTAAGGAAAACAGACTGTGCACCATTGCATGAAGCTCCCTGTGACTATACACAATTCCAATTTGAAATTAAGAATTAATCACAATTATGATAATTAATATCTCATAGGTTTGGAAAGAACATATTAACCAGTTACTACTGGATAGGAAAAAAAGTAAAATCTCTAACACATAGAATTTGACATTAGTGAAAAATCTATGAAACAAAAGAAGTGGTAATTTTAGGGCCCAATGAAAATTATTTCCAAAATGCTTACTTTTTAATAGATATTATTCATATGATTCATATACATTATACTTCTTAAAACTGACAGCATTGACTTGGAAGATACAGTCAACATTCCACATCCACTAAGTAGGACACTTTGAAAGTTACCATCTTTAAGTGCATCCGAAGAATTAAAATTATATTTGTGAAAACTTTCAAAAGTGATAGAAATTAGAATGTGAATTAAAGTGATTTATTTATGCCCTATTAAAGATGTAAATAAAATATTGCTTATTCTTCTAATAATGCTTTTTGAATTATAACACTAATATATGAGTTTTATTAAATTTGGAAATTATAACACTGATCCATGTGATACACTTTTCAAGAGTTATCAATTATAATTCCTGCTTACTTTATTTTAGTATCTGTAAGTACAAATATATAGATTATATACATGCTTATACATGTTAAAAATAAAATTGATATAACAGATTTTATTCTGCTTTCACAAAAAGGACCATAGTTTCATGTCATTAAATGATCTTTAGAATTATTATTTGTAATAGTTGCTTAAAATTTCCTGTTCTAATACACCACCATTTAACTCCCTCCTGTTATTAAGATTTATACTGATACTATCCTTTTACTGCAATAGTTTTATATCACTATTTATGTACATTTCTGACTACATAAGTCAGCTTCCTAGATTTGAGGTTACTGGGTTAAAAAATGTGAATATCTTTACAGTGATTTCCAAAAATTGCTTTATACTCCCTCCCTGGAGTTTATGTCTGTGTGCCTTGTTCTTCCATACTCCAATCACAATTTAGCACTTTACACATCTTGATCTTTTGTAATTTGATGAGTAATAATGATCTCACACACTTGATTTTATTAACAATTCTTTGTTTGCTAATTTGAAAAATCATTTTTCAGTCCCTTTGAGTTGTGTCTTTACAGCTTTCACTCATTCTCGTCCACTCTTGACCTTAGTGGGGTTTCTATCTTTTTGCAATTTAAAAGTATTCACCACATATTAAGGTTTCATTTAGCTTTCAAGCTATCATATTTATTACAAAGATTTATTTCAGGATGTCATTTATGCTACTTTACATAAAATATTTTACATTTTTATATAAGTCACTTCAAAATTTTAGATAATCAAATATTTGAAATTCCCCTCCTCCTAATATTTTCCTCTATTTTTATGCTCAGAATATCCTTCCCTATCACAACATAAAATTATTGTCATGCATTTTTGTCCATGTGACTTTTAACCTTGCTTTGTTTTCTTTTTAATACATGCATTTTAGTGTGAGAAATAGTCACTAAACTGTTCTGTGTGAGGCTACAGTCACATGATTTTCTAAATTTATCTCCATTTTGACTGTGATCAAATGTACTGTGGTTACCAGTACAACTAATAAGTCATGGCAGTGAAATAAAGTCTATAAGCTCCATCTGAATTCAAATATCTTCCCTCAACAATATCTAATTAGAATTCTGACACAGGAACTTTAAGCCAACACATTTAATTTAAAAATAATCT
Organism: Budorcas taxicolor; assembly: GCF_023091745.1. NCBI lineage: Eukaryota > Metazoa > Chordata > Mammalia > Artiodactyla > Bovidae > Budorcas > Budorcas taxicolor. The sequence continues at coordinate 43,827,762 of NC_068913.1, read as the reverse complement.
ATAATTGGAAACAGAGCTACAGATTTCAATCTACTATTTTGTTATGTAGAAGTGACTCCAAGCAGACCACAAAAGTAAGAACTTAGTTTTTACACCAGTGTCTTATTTCTTAGAGGTTTAGTATAGAGCACCAACAATTCTTATTTGGTCTGTGTCTCAATTCCCATCTTTAGTCCCTTCATTTTCTGTCTCAAGGCCCAAATTTCCTCTTGCATTTTACTGGCTGCAAAGAAGTCTGTAATCTCATATTCAGTGGGCTCCCGGTGCTTGTGAGTGGCTTGTCCTGAGATAAAACCTCAAATCTGTCAATATCACTGTAGCCTGTGAGTTCCCTGATGAAAAGGAGCCAAGTATAATTGAACAACATAAGCTTCAGATAAAAATTCTGTAGTACTGTCTTTCATCAGTGATTAATTCATCAGGTGAGGAAGCAGTGTTCCCTAAACCTAAACCAATTATTTCCATACCAGTAAAATCCTTTCTACCATCCAGAAATCTCACTGATGGAAAATTCATGTTTACCATCTGTTTTCAAGTGGTTGTGAAATATAAATATAGGGTATCTATTAACTCATTTAAACTTTTAATCTAAAGGACTGAGGCTATCAGATTTTTTTTCCTGACAAAATTTTCTCATTCAAAGGACTTAATATTATCAAGAAAATTGCAGGTGGAAAGTGGACAGTGATTGAAGCTACAAAATTAAAAGATGCTTGCTTGTTGGAAGAAAAGCTATGACAAACCTAAACAGTATACTAAAAAGCAAAGACATCACTTTGCCAACAAAGGTCTGTATAGTCAAAGCTATGATTTTTTCCAATAGTCATGTACACATGTGTGAGCTGAACTGTAAAGATGACTGAGTGCCATACAATTGATGCTTTTGAATTGTGGAGCTGGAGAGGACTCTTGAGAATCCCTTGGACTTCAAGGAGATAAAACTAGTCAATCCTAAAGTAAATCGATCCTGAACACTCATTAGAAGGACTGAGGTTAAAGCTGAAGCTCCAATTTACTTTGGCCACCTGATGAGAAGAGCCAACTCCTTGGAAAAGACCCTGATGCTGGGAAAGATTGAGGGCAGGAGGAGAAGGAAGTGATAGAGGACAAAATGGTTGGATGGCATCACTGACTCAATGGATATGAGTTTGAACAAGCTCCAGGGGATAGTAAAGGACAGTGAAGCCTGGTGTGCTACAGTTGATGGGGTCACAAAGAGTCAGACACGACTCAGAGACTGAACAACAACAACAGATGCAAAGGTAAAACTCTTTAAAAATATACTTTGTTATTACCTTAGAACTCAGTAAAAATCTCTTTATCTAAAACCCCTAAAGTATCAGAGATATTCCAGGTTAAAAAAATTCCTTATCTCTTAACAGAATTCACAAAATGCTTCCTATTTTTCATATACAATCTAATTCAAAATCACTGAATCAGGAGTCTGCTCCATTTATCTGATTGCATTATTTCAATACCTGTAGGTCTGCAGGTTTATTTCCTAGCAGATGTTAGGTTGAACAGGATGACTGTCAAGGCTGTGAAGAACAGCCTTCTGACTGGCTAAAGATTAGGAACAGTAATGCTCAAAATTCTCCAAGCCAGGCTTCAGCAATACGTGAACCATGAACTTCCTGATGTTCAAGCTGGTTTTAGAAAAGGCAGAGGAACCAGAGTTCAAATTGCCAACATCTGCTGGATCATGGAAAAAGGAAGAGAGTTCCAGAAAAACATCTATTTCTGTTTTATTGACTATGCCAAAGCCATTAACTGTGTGGATCACAACAACTGTGGAAAATTCTGAAAGAGATGGGAATACCAGACCACCTGACCTACCTCTCGAGAAACCTACATGCAGGTCAGGAAGCAACAGTTTGAACTGGACATGGAACAACAGACTGGTTCCAAATAGGAAAAGGAGTACCAAAAGGAGTTCCAAATAGGAAAAGGAGTACAAAAAGGAGTTCCAAATAGAAAAAGGTTCCAAAAAGGAAAAGGCTGTATATTGTCACCCTGCTTATTTAACTTATATGCAGAGTACATCATGAGAAATGCTGGGCTGGAAGAAGCACAAACTGGAATCAAGATTGCTGGAGGAAATACCAATAACCTCAGATATGCAGATGACACCATCCTTATGGCAGAAAGTGAAGAGGAACTAAAAAGCCTCTTGATGAAAGTGAAAGAGGACAGTGAAAAAGTTGGCTTAAATCTCAACATTCAGAAAACGAAGATCATGGCATCTGGTCCCATCACTTCATGGCAAATAGATGGGGAAACAATGGAAACAGTGGCAGAGTTTATTTTGGGGGGCTCCAAAATCACTGCAGATGGTGACTGCAGCCATGAAATTAAAAGACGCTTACTCCTTGGAAGGAAAGTTATGACCGACCTAGATAGCATATTGAAGGAGAAGGCAATGGCACCCCACTCCAGTTCTCTTGCCTGGAAAATCCCATGGATGGAGGAGCCTGGTAGGCTGCAGTCCATGGGGTCGCTAAGAGTCAGACACGACTGAGTGACTTCACTTTGACTTTTCACGTTCATGCATTGGAGAAGGAAATGGCAACCCACTCCAGTGTTCTTGCCTGGAGAATTCCAGGGATGGGGGAGCCTGGTGGGCTGCTGTCTATGGGGTCGCACAGAGTCAGACACGACTGAAGCGACTTAGCAGCGGCAGATAGCATATTGAAAAGCAGAGACATTACTTTGTCAACAAAGGTCCGTCTAGTCAAGGCTATGGTTTTTCTGGTGGTCATGTATGGATGTGAGAGTTGGACTGTGAAGAAAGCTGAGTGCCGAAGAATTGATGCTTTTGAACTGTGGTGTTGGAGAAGACTCTTGAGAGTCCCTTGGACTGCAAGGAGATCCAACCAGTCCATTCTGAAGGACATCAGTCCTGTGTGTTCTTTGGAAGGACTGATGCTAAATCTGAAACTCCAATACTTTGGCCACCTCATACGAAGAGTTGACTCATTGTAAAGACTCTGATGCTGGGAGGGACTGGAGGCAGGAGGAGAAGGGGACGACCGAGGATGAGACGGCTGGATGGCATCACCGACTTGATGGACATAAGTTTGGGTGAACTCTGGGAGTTGGTGATGGACAGGGAGGCCTGGCGTGCTGCGATTCATGGGGTCACAGAGTTGGACACGACTGAGCAACTGAACTGAACTGAACTGATACTATTGTAAACACACATTCTAGACCCACAATGGAAAAGCTACTATGGCGCCTGGAATGCTTCTAGGAGAAATCTTATTTGCAAGAGTCTCTCTATGTGTCTCTTGGTTAATTGGTAGATTATGCTCTATTTTAAGAACTCAACTCTTTGAAGGACCTTAATATTCCACCACTGAGGCTATGTTTTTTCTGTATTCTTTAGCAAATTACATTATTTAAAAAGAAAACAGGAAATACAGTCTTAAAGTGAAGACTGCAGCAAGTATTAAGCACTTACCTGAAAATGATCTACATAAAAATTAATTAATCAAACTTTTCTAATTATCTATTACCTATAGGACCGAAGTTGGCTATATATCTATCAATTACAGTTCTTAAAAAAGATAGTATAAGGCCCATTTAGTCTTAATCTATTTAATTATATATTAAAAACCATCAGAAGGATACTGTAGTCCAATTCTACTGGATCCAATGAGAAAAATAGGAAAATACATGTGAGTTTAATAAAGCCTGTCAGAGACAGAGTAAAGATTATGAATTTGTATTTGTGAACCACACTGTACTATCTCAATATAAGGCTGTTTTTTTCTCCTCTCTCCTTTTGTCTGCTATCCTTGTCTTCAATAAACAGACATGCCTAGGGGAACAAGAAGAAACAGTCTCATAAAATTACATATATTGCAAACTGGCAGAACAATAATTTTACCAAAGTGTGTATTATTACTGAATTGGTGAAATCATGTTTCAACACTTTATTGTGTGTATAGATCTAAAAATAAAGTATACACATCTTAAAATATATGCATGAATATAAAAATAAATACTTTGGCAGGGGAAATCCATTACACTTTGAGGTGAAATCATTCCTTAAAAAAATGTCATAGTGCTGAGTTTGCATTTCATCTTTAGAGTTACAAAAACTATCTGCAAAAGCAAGTAATTTATAGCTTACAGTTAAGATATACTCAAAGGAATAAATGTATGAAACAGCAGCACAATAAAATCCTTGCTCTGTGGCTTCACTACAGAATTCCCCAATACAAACTGAAATGGTTGAAGTAGTATTCCTTAGCTGATTTGGAACAATTATGTATTTCCTTGTCATAATATACATTATAATTCCTAGTGCTTTTAAGTATATTTTTTCTCTGGACTCATGTACTTGCACCTCTCTCATAAAGGCATTTTTCCTTTGTGACACACTCTCTTCAGTTTCAGTTTAGTCACTCAGTCATGTCCGACTCTTTGTGACCCCATGGACTGCAGCACACCAAGCCTCCCTGTCCATCACCAACTCCCGGAGTTCATCCAAATGCATGTCCATTGTGTCGGTGATGCCATCCAAACACCTAATCCTCTGTCGTACCCTTTTCCTCCTGCCCTCAATCTTTCCCAGCATCACGGTCTTTTCAAATGAGTCAGCTCTTCGCATTAGGTGGCCAAAGTATTGGAGTTTTACCTTCAACATCAGTCCTTCCAATGAACACCCAGGACTGATTTCCTTTAGGATGGACTGGTTGGATATCCTTGCAGTTCAAGGGACTCTCAAGAGTCTTCTCCAACACCACAGTTCAAAAGCATCAATTCTTCAGTACTCAGCTTTCTTTAATGTTCAACTCTCACATCCATACATGACTACTGGAAAAACCATAGCTTTGACTAGATGGACCATGGCTGGCAAAGGCATGTCTCTGCTTTTTAATATGCTGTCTAGGTTGGTCATATCCTTTCTTCCAAGGGACAAGCATCTTTTAACTTTGTGGCTGCAGTCACCATCTGTAGTGATTTTGGAGCCCAAAAAAGTAAAGTCTGTCATTGTTTCCACTGTTTCCCCATCTGTTTGCCATGAAGTGATGGGACCAGATGCCATGATCTTAGTTTTCTTTTTTTATCAAGAGGCTGTTTATTTTTATTATATAAATTTATTTATTTTAATTGGAGGTTAATTATTTACAATATTGTATTGGTTTTGCCATACATCAACTTTAAGCCAACTTTTTCGCTCTCCTCTTTCACTTTCATCAAGAGGCTCTTTAGTTCTTCTTCACTTTCTGCCATAAGGGTGGTGTCATCTGCATATCTGAGGTGATTGATATTGCTCCCAGCAATCTTGATTCCAGCTTGTGCTTCATCCAGCCCAGCATTTCTCATGATGTACCCTGCATATAAGTTAAATAAGCAGGGTGACAATATACAGACTTGACATACTCCTTTCCCTATTTGGAATCAGACTGTAGATCCATGTCCAGTTCTAACTGTTGATTCCTGAACAGCATACAGATTTCTCAGGAGGTGGGTAAGGTGGTCTTTCAGAATTTTCCACAGTTTCTTATAGTCCACACAGTCAAAGGCTTTGGCACAGTCAATAAAGCAGAAATAGATGTTTTTCTGGAATTCTCTTGCTTTTTCAACAATCCAACAAATGTTGGCAATTTGATCTTTGGCTCCTCTGACTTTTCTAAATCCAGCTTAAACATCTGGAAGTTCATGTTTCACATACTGTTGAAGCCTGGCTTGGAGAATTTGAGCGTTCCTTTGCCAGCATGTGAGTTGAGGGCAATTGTGCAGTAGTTTGAGCATTCTTTGGCATTGCCTTTCTTTGGGATTGGAATGAAAACTGTCCGTTTTCTGTCCTGTGGCCACTGCTGAGTTTTCCAAATTTGCTGGCATATGAGTTCATCACTTTCACAGCATCATCTTTTAGGATTTGAATTTAATTCAGATGGCTATTATATATACTCCTGTGAGCAAGAATCCCTTAGAAGAAGTGGAGTAACCATCATAGTCAACAAAGGAGTTCAAAATGCAGTACTTGGATGCAACCTCAGAAACAACAGAATGATTTCTGTTCATTTCCAAGGCAAACCATTCAATATCACAGTAATCGAAACCTATCCCCTAACCAGCAATGCTGAAGAAGCTACAGCTTAACGATTCTATAAAAACCTTCAAGACCTTCTAGAACTGCCATAAAAGATGTCCTTTTCATTATAGGGAACTGGAATGCAAAAGTAGGGAGTCAAGAAATACTTGGAGCAACAGGCAAATTTGGCTTTGGAGTACAGAATAAAGCAGGGCAAAGGCTAATAGAATTTTTCCAAGAGAATGCACTGGCCATAGCAAATACCCTCTTCCAACAGCACAAGAAAATACTCTACACATGGACATCACCAGATGGTCAATACTGAAATCAGATTAATTGTACTCTTTGCAGCCAGAGATGAAGAAGTTCTATACAGTCAGCAAAAACAAGAGCTGACTGGGAGCTGACTGTGGCACAGACCATGAACTCCTTATTGCCAAATTCAGACTTAAATTGAAGAAAGTAGGGAGAACCAATAGACCACTCAGGTATGACCTAAATCAAATCCCTTACGATTATACAGTGGAAGTGACAAATAGATTCAAGGGATTAGATCTGAAAGACAGAAAATAGATTACATAATAACTAATTTAGTCTTCATACAAACTCAGTGAAATGACTTTATGCTTCATATTTTATAAATGAGGAAACTGAAGCTCACAAAGTGTGAGATGGCTACAGCCAGTCAATGGCAAAACTATGGCCAGAAGCTAGTCTCCTTCTTCTAAGTCTGGTGCTTCTCTATAAATCCAAAATTACACTTTAAAATGAACTGCTACTATTCTTTTCACTATTTCTGCATATTTAAAGTGGTTTCAGTGTCAGGTTACCAGGCTTTATAAATTCCCTAAGTTTCCAAGGACAAAGTGAAAAAAATCAATGACTGGTTCAAATTTCAGTTTCACCACATACTAGTGTGTGATCATGCCTCAGTTTTCTCATTTGTTACAGAGGGATTAAAATGGTCTCAGTTGCCTTATTTCTAATGGAGGAATTAAAGTGGCATTGATTTCATTGAGGTTGTTGTGAAGATTAAACGTGATAGTGCACATAAAGTGCTTAGAAAAGTGCCTAATACACACACAGACATGCATATAGTAAGCACTCAAAAATTTTGCTATTATTTTTCATTGCTATCTCTGAGTCAATGTATAATTTAAAATTAAGATAAACATTAATGTTTCTTCACTAAAGACTATAGTCAATATTAAAGGAAATCAATTCTGAATATTCATTGAAAGGACTGATGCTGAAGCTGTAGCTTCAATACTTGGCCACCTAATGCAAAGAGCCAACTCATAGGAAAAGTACCTGATGCTGGGAAAGACTGAAGGCAAAAGGAAAAGAGGGCAGCAGAGGCGATGGTTAGATATCATCATCAACTCAATGGATACGAATCTGAGCCAATTCCAGGAGATAGTGAAGGATAGAGAAGCCTGGCATGTTGCAGTTTATGGGGTAGCAAAGAATCAGAGACAGTTTAGCGACTGAAAAACTAAAGACTACATTCCAAAGAGTAGCTCAAAAGTTTTTCCTCTTCATATATTCGTTACTTGAATTTTTACTAGAGATTTCTATTTATGTCAAGTTTACTGACAGTATGTAAAATGGGAGATTTAGAGCATATTTTCTTAATATTTAATAAATCAATATGCCAACTATTAGTTTTCTGAATATATGAATATTTTCATCCATAATAGAAAATATAAACTGCACACACCTTGAAGAAAATCTTCCTTGCTTTCTTAAAAAAAAACACTCAATAGTAAACCCTCAAAATTATTAAAAATTAACTTCTGGATGAAGTGTAGAAATACATATTTTATGTGTAAAATTAACCACACTCAAAAAATTTATGAATCCTTTCCAGAAAGCACAGTATTCAATTCCAGTTAAATTTTTGTTTCAAATAAACATTTGAAACTAGGCCACATCCTGCTCTATGCTTGCCAAAAATGAAAATTTCAAAATCTAAACTCATGTTCTACTTCCTAAGCACACACGAAGTCATCTTAAATTTAATCTAACCAATTTTCAGATGACTATTAAAATTTTGAAAAAGAGATATTTTCAAATATAAGTGAGTACAATGTAGAGCTAAGTCAACATGAAATCTGAGAGAGATGGTTCTATTATACAAAACATGAACAACTTCATTGACATAAATCAGTATATGAGATGAATTTCTACAAATGAAAACTTCTATATTAAATGTAGAAACTTGAAACACTTTGACATCTGCTGGAATCTGGTGACAGGAAGTCAAAGGAATTTTCACGGGCCAATAAGAGAACTGAATAAAGCTCTCTTTAACTCTCCCATATACAGGGTTGACCATATTATGTTTACCTAAATAACTAATCACAGCTACCTGTTTATTAGAGTATCTGATAAGCCTAGTTCTATGACCCTAACAACTGGATAAACAACATTCAATAAGAACACACCTATGTGTTTTGTTCTCAATTCTTCTACCAATAACATATAAATTATTTTACAGACTTATTAATACCACTATTCATGAACAGTAAACTTTGACTTTGATCAAGGTAAATGATAAAAAAGATAAAGAGCAAACAGCTCACTCCCTGTCCATAGGCTTGTGCATTGATTTCTGTCTCTGATACTTTTTTTTAAGTTAGAAATAACTTTCTTTGCAGAAATCATAATGCCAACTCTATCTTCCACACACACATTTGTATATTTGCCAGGAACAACTTCTGGCGGACACTTTTTTTTAAAACCAGATCATTCAGACTCAAGTAAGAGAGTCCCCCATCCCAGACCCATAGACACTAGTCTTCTTCCAGTCCCCAAGATCTTGCATACTCAAAGCCCATATTGTTTTACACAGATCTTTTACCTCTAGGCACCAGGAACTCACAAAATTCTCTATCTAGGGGGTCCTGACAATACTTTCAGGGATATTCCCTAGGTCCATTCTGATCCTAAGGGGAATTTCATTATCCATGTGCACACCCCTAGGCCCAAGGGAGACCAGAGGAGGCATGTGGCCAGATGTTAGAAGTATAGCTGGAGGTTAGCCATGCAGGCTAATATTCCCAAGTGACTACGTGCAAGGTCCTTTCTAGTGCTAAGTGGAAACAGGATAAAAAGAGAAAATGGACATGTCATGGGCCAATAGAGGGGATTAGATTCTTGCACAAAATTATAAGGTGACGGAAAATTCTAAATTCGAAACTCTCCTTCCTAGTCATTGCAAAACTGTATTTGTTAAGTCAGGAGATCGATCACATATAATTTAAAAGTTTGTTAGCTTGATATATAATCTAAAATAGTTAGAGTTTTATCATGTAGCCCTCCATTTGTACTTTTGCCTCAGGTAATGAAATGTTAGGGGTTAGCTTGAAGCAGGCTAGTGGAGTTCAAAATGTTATCATTCAAAAAGTGTATAAGTGAATCTTATTATCTTTCTCTGCATGTCAAAATTTAAGCTTTTCTCTCGGGATTTTAATTGAATAGGAAAGGAAGAACAGGGTGTTCAGACAGCATTGGCCAAACTGCACAGATTTCAAATTCAGAAAAAGATAGCAATATTTATTAACATTTATTACTAAATGCTTCACCATTAGAAACAAAAGTTCAAGTACTACCCCAACTTGGTTGATTTCTCTGTGGTTACTGCATATTTCCCTCCATATCTCAAGAACTCTAGTATGTTCCTTGTTATATTTGTATAGAGATCATCATGGCACCTAGGCCTTTAAGTCAGTGGAAGCTCCGAACTTAAAATGAGTTCCATGGGACCTAAAGCAAATTAAAAAACAGATTTAATATCAGAAGTAATTTTAGACACTAAACTTTTAACTTCCATATAAATAACTTAGGTAAACTGGGTCACAGAAAATATCCTTGATGATTGGCTGATCTAACATTTTTGAGAGCCTAAAATATCCTTTGTGTTGATAAAAGACACATTACATTACCCTCTAGGGCGCTCCACTCTAAAGCAAGAATGACCTCATAATCACCATGCAAAGAAATGGAGCACTTTGTAGTTTATGACAATATAAGAATAATTTAAGCTACAAAATAATATTATTTGAAAGTAAGTTATGTTTTTTCCCCAGTCCTGTGGGCATTTGACAGTATGGAATCATTGGAATGAATAAAATTAGTAACAATTTAGGAAACTTGAAATTTCCTGTGCAAATTCTATGAAAGAATATAGTTTTAAAAGGACGTTTTTGTATTGATAATGGCATTTCTTTTACAACTGGAAAGCATAAATACTTATTTAATATATCTAAATAAAGGCAAAATGAAAAGAGTATAAATAGTAACATATTACAATATAACAAGATACTGTAGGCATAATTATACATGATCTGAAAAGCATTCCAAATGACTTTGAATAGTTGAAGGTTTATTATATAGGAAAGGTGCTAGTTTTAAACTTATTTCAATCAAAATGTGCAATTATAGCCAGACGGTTGTAAGTTTATAAGAATGAAGATTTCCCTTAACTACATTTTTAACAGCTAGACCATGGGAAATTAGACTTGTGCTTTCTGTAAAGCTGCCTGTTAGTGAAAAAAGGGAGAATGCAAACTGTGAGCTGTATTTAGAAGATTTCTTTATACACTGGGAGACTGAATAGGGAGACTTTGAAAGTTTACATCAAAAATCATATTCATATCTAATGAGTTCTTGAAAAAGGCAATATAATCAACTCTAGATCTTTCAGGGTCTTAATTTTCTGTTTTTCCATTATATAAAGACTTGTTACATTTGTCTTTTTCTCATCTCTTCTCATTTGACAAATATTATTAAGTGTCTATTATATGTAAATCGCTGAGTGAAGAGCTGTGGAGAAAAGAGAAATGAACATTATCCAGCCCATTACATAAAAAAAGTCTCAAAAAAGAGTTGAAAAGGAAGTTAAATTTTCAGTCAGTTATTACTGCAATTTTCTAGGAGCACCTCTTAAGATGTAAGACTGATGTAGGGAGCCATGGGATAGGAAAAAAGAAAAATAGAAAACAAATGGTAAAAACAGCTTTCTGAAATACCTATGGTCTTATAGCTATCTGGACACCCCTCCCCCAAGGCACAGTAATACCAATAGTTTTAAGTTTTGCTTCTTGGTTTAAAATATTGATTATTAAAGAAAAAGACAAACATATACATGCATGTATTTGACAAATATAAATGGGTAAATTATTCTGTGATTTGTAAAATATAATCATAGTATAAAGTGAAATTGCTTTGGAATCACAATGATGAATCTCACATGACCCAATATTCATACCTATGACTATTCAGAACTTATGACTAACTAGTAAAGATAAACCTTGGAATGGAACTGGTGTATAAACTGCCAGCCTAAAGAAAATCTCCATGTGGTCATTCTCCCAGAGCAGACAAGTAACTCTAATACACTCTTAAAGTTATATTACTTTGGCCCCTAGCTTTAGGTCACCCCTCTGCCTCAATACAAACATTTCCATTTCTAGCATTAATTCTTGATTTCCAAGGAGAGGTTTGATGAAAATGCAAGAGTTCCTTCTGAACTGTAAGTTAAATGATTCTAGCAGTGATATCAAGTGCACAAGTCATTTCATAGTTCTGGGCTCAGGGTTTTTTTTTGTTTTTTTGTTTTTTTTTAATCTATAGGAGGCTGGTTTGATGAACACTGCTATAGGTTTATATTTTATATTTTATGATCACTATGATCAGTTGTAAGGGCCAAGTAGACTCCAATAAAAACTCAATTTGATGAGAAAAGTAAGTTTGGTCATAAAACTACAAATATGACCATAAATGTTTCTTAAAATATAAATCTTAAATAGTCCTAAAATACAAACATGTTTCTTACATGAACAATATACTCTGAGTTATTTTTTAAAGCAATTAGACACAAATAGCTATAGCTTTGGGTCTCTGTCTATACATGGCATATAAAATGCACATAAAACCTTTAAATTAATATGTGCCACTCTAACAGTAGACAGTAGGCTAAAGCATATTTTTGTAACACTTAGAATTTAAATAACATTAATATTTTCACACTTAAGCATTTTAAGCTCTTTTACATAGTCACCTTGGCATGACTTTTGTGAGATAGCTAATACTATGCTCCATTTTAAAAACTATAAATAGAAATAGTCTAGCCTGTTAACCTGGATTTTACTACAACTAAAGTTCACTACTACTAAATGATTTGCATAGTTAGAATTAGAAAAAAACAGATGCTATAATGTACTCTATTTCTTTCACGTTATATCTCCTAAGGAAAATAAAACTATTATGATGATTACAAATGAGAAAATAATAATTGATTCTATTCTACAAAATGCCAAGTAAGTATATTTTAAATAATATATCAAAATATATTATTAAAATGTGGAGAATAAAATAGTGGACATAAATCACTGCAATAAAAATTAGAAAAGAATGTCTAGAGTGCATCTCTAGAAGTTTACCTAGCACAAGTAATAATACCATAGGGTAGAGATGATACAGGGACAAAAGAGGGAAAAAGAGGTAGGAAAAAATGGAAGTTTGTTGTTTACTTGCATGATAGAAGAAATAAGCGACTAAACAGAAATGTATATATCAAAAAGAGTTAATGGGAATTAATGTGAATACCAAAAGTATGAGGGGAATTAAAAAATTTAGTTACCTAACAGGCCCAGAGAGGCAAACGGACCAGAAACAAGTGAAGTGAGAGCTTATGGCAGACTTTGGGTGATGCTATTTATGGCAGAAAACAAACTGAGAAGTCAATATTTCTTTCAAATTCTAAACTTCAAATCTGCAGGTTATTAATCTAAGAACCTAAGACAATACTAATTGGTTTTAAAAGTTAAGATAAAACAGCAAATTCTAAGATGAATTTAACTCAATGCTTTGAACATTAGCCAGAAAGAAATGATACAACTAATAAATATATAACCAAGGTTTAATGTGCACAGAAAATGCATGTCATTCTAAACAGCTGTCACAAATGAATGAAACTTATTTCAGATATAACTTCTTTTAAAAAAAAAAAACCTTCTATAGAAATGTAGGTTGAAGAGTGTTTAGACACAAGCTACATTGTGCATTTACACAATGTTTCTGCACAGCTACATGCAGGAAAAAATTGCATTCATCAGATATATTCAGAATGAGAAGTAAAACAAATATTCCTTTATACCAATGCAACTGGAAACTTAATAGAAGTGCCAAAGATTGAAGAATATTCTCAGAGAATGTGAGTAATGAACATATCTTTTGTATATTTAAACCTAACTTTCTTTCCTTTTTTATTACATTAAAGTGATTGCCACCAGAAATATTCTATTTTTTGAATATTCTATTTTTTGAGACATGGAATATTATAATATTAAACTAAAGGTTGCCATACATATATAAACTCAGGGACATTGACAATTTCAGTATGAATTTAACAAATATTGAAGAGAAGCCCTTCCACAAGAGATAACATCTTAAGGCACGTAGAAAAAAGGAGTGATATGTCACAACACCTCTTTACCATATGTCTAATGCAACATGGAATAAAGAGGGTACCAAATTAGATAGCAAAGAGAAATGAAGCTCACAGGCCTTATCATCTCCCTATTTGCCCTGGTAGGATTTTTTTTTTAATCTTGAAAACAAAGGAAAACATTTCAAATTAATTACTGTTAAAAGTTAAATCAATTTAAATATCTGATATAAATTAGACATAGCTAGACTTTTAAAACATAATTTCATTTTTTATTATTTGATGAGCAAAACAGAATATATCATGAGCAAAATCACAATTTTGAAAAAAGAATAAATAAAAGAAATAATTGAAATGCATGGAATGCACCCTTTTACTGTTATCAAAATTAAAGTATCAAGTCCTACTACAGCTACTACTATTATGAATAGTTCTATGTTATGTTTATTAGGTACAGGCAATATTCTAGATGTTTTTCATAGCTGTTCCAAAGTGTTTTAAATTGACAAATTTAATCAAATTTAGTGTTCACTTAACTTAAAATGTATTTATATATTGATGGTGGTGGTGGCTTAGTTGGTAAGACATGTGCAACTCTTGCAATCAATCCCATGGACTGTAGTCTGCCAGTCTCTTCTGTCCATGGGATTCTCCAGGTGAGAATACTGGCGTGCACTGCCATTTCCTTCTCCAGAAGATCTTCTTGATTCAGGAATTGAAGCCGGGTCTCCTGCATTGCAGGCCAATTCTTTACCAACTGAGCTATGAGGGAAGTCCCTATTTATATAATAAAAAATCTGAAAATCTGATAATGCTAAATTATAGGAATTGTGATCTTCAGGATATGAACACAAACTACTGAACTCAAGGCCATGTTTGAGAGGTCAGAGGTAAAATAGTGGGAAGAAAATGAAAATCAAAAAGGCGTTTATATCCTCCCAACAGGGTCTTGCATATTATGTGTATCTTGTGGATGCCTCATGCACACTAACACTGTGATGCCACATGGTGTTTCACTGCCAAAGCATTTTCTCTCTTGAGTAAAAAAATGACTTGGGTGGAAGTATTAAGCAATGGGGATGCCAACTGGAAGAACCAACTGCTCAACAGTTTGTATGATGGAGCTCAATATGTCATGAAAACCCATAAATGACTTGGGTGGAAGTATTAAGCAATGGGGATGCCAACTGGAAGAACCAACTGCTCAACAGTTTGTGTGACGGAGCTCAGTATGTCATGAAAACCCATATAGAAGAAACAACTAATTGACTAGTTTTCCATTAAAACAAGAAGAAATATGTAGTATTACTCCATATCCCTAAAACAGGCTAGTTATTCATCTTTATCAGTTTTACAGGATTTGCATCACTGTATCCCATTAGATGAAAATAAAATTTCCAACATAACCAATGTACCAATTGCTATAATATGTGAATACATGTTAAAGAAAAGAAAATGGAGCATGATATTTACCTAAACTTGTTCAAACTTGGCTGTATTTTGAGTTTTGCTAACAATAATTTTTATAGTCATATCTGTGTTGGCACAGATACCAGAAACCACAACATTGGTAATCCGTGGAGTGGTATTTGGATTTGTGGCACCAGTGTGCTGTACTGCCTGCCAATGGGGCCTTTGTTCACTGGAATCTTCTATTTAATTCAAGTTGTCCTTATCAGAAAAGTTCCATTTGTGACAAAAAAGAAGTTTTGTACTTTTATATTTCTTTTTGCTTGATGATAATATTTCTTTGTGCTTCCCTGGTGGCTTGCTGATAAAGAATCTACCTGCCAATGCAGGAGACACAGGTTCAATCCCTGGGTTGAGAAGAACCCCTGGAGAAGGAAAGGGCAACCCATTCCATAATTCTTGTCTGGGAAAATCCCACTGACAGATGAGCTTGGAGGGCTACAGTCCAGATTGGTCACAAAACAGTCAGACACAATTTAGTGACTAAGCAGCAGCAACTAACATGTCTTTATTCTTCCACAAAAATATGCATTATATATTTTTATATGCAAAACATGTATATAAAGATTTCTTTTACAACCGAATTTAAAGTGCTATCATAAGGTGTGAAATTTACACATTGTTCTGATGCTGCTGAAACTGAGGACTATGTTTTGGTTTGCCAGCACCTCTCCAGGTGGCATAACTAAGCTCCCATGTAAAGCTAGTTCTGGTATCACAGCATTGGTACAAGCTGCTTTGTTGCCCTTGAGCTTCCTCTCTCAGGTTATTCTTTCTCCTTGAATCTCACGTCCTCTCCCTATTATCTTTCCTTCATGGCAGAGGATTGACTCAAAGCATGACATAGAGGAAAGACTGGTGTTGAGTGTCAGGAGATGGGTCACTAGCTTTGAGTTACGTAATCAAATCATTATTTAACTTTTCACACAGCAATTTGCCTCTCAGGGTCTTAGTTTCTCCATCTGTCTATTGAAGGCAAAGGGTCCAGTAATCTCTACAGCCCTTTCAGTCTGAAAAGCTATAATTCTGTGAGCAGTAAGAAACCCATCAAAGCTTACCTTTTAGGCCTATGGCCCTAAGAGAGGAACCAAAATAGAGACCCTGCCATTGCTATACCTGGTATGTTTACATTGCATTAGCTGCCTCTTAAGGAAGGAAACACATTTAAAACTTCAAAATAATGACTGAATCTTGACTGAAATAATTTCAGAACACAGTGTGAGAATTTTAGATCTCTTTCTAATGTCTTCATTTGAAAGATAAGAATTGTCTGGCATATTACCAGTGGTCATGAACTGAGTTTGGAAGATATGTCATTTTCACTATTGAACAACCTGAACTCTCATTCAAAGAATGAATGTGGAGAAAGATGATTGAGTCTATATTTAAAAGCAATTTTGGAGGCAGATAAGATGTTATATGAAGCTTCATTCCTTCTAGGCCACTAGATAATGTATATCCCCACACAAATTCTATTTCTCAAGTAATTCTTACTTTCCATTCCATTTGTGAAACAAAGGGGGGAATTTTTCAATATGTCTACTAAAAAAGTATGATAGAATATCCTGTTCATACATATAGTGATGGTAGTGTTTTTAGTAGCCAAGCTAATAAGTGCTACGAATTACAGGCCTTTTTTGATTTATCAGAGCCTTTTTACTTTTTCACCAAAACCACCACAGTAAATAAAGCAAAGATACTGGGTCAAGCTATACAAGTGGCACAAACACCTACTTTAACGATGGAACTGACTGCTGGGGACCAACCACTCCTTTAATTACATCTCAGAAGTGTACATAATGACAAAAGAGCCAACAGCCCTGCCTGAGCCCCTAATGTGGACTGGCTCAGGACCAAGTCCTTTGTGTCAGTTCTTTCTTCTTTCATCTTCCCTCAGTGTGATGCTATTATATAAGCTTACTCTCTTTCTGCTTTCTTTCTTATCCCCTTTGATGTCCTCAGATAAATTTCTTACTCCTGCCCTCACTGTTCTCAACTAATAATATTTTCCAAGTTGAAACACTTTCCCCTTCAACATACAGTCTGTTCAACAACTGAAGCACTCAGAGTCCATGTCTATACCACCCATTTATCTATTATTAATTTATCCATTTATCCAATGTATTGATCTATGATGTCTCTGCCACTGATTATACACAAAGGCTATAAAAGATATAGCCTATAATCAAGGGGACCTCACAAATCACTGGGATGAAAAATCTAATAGGAGGATACATTATGATAGAATACATAAAATTTCCCAGGACATCAGAGGAAAGGCTATCATTCTTCAAAGAGTTGGCATAAACTTTGCTAAGAGGGTACATGATACACTGATCTGAATTATTTATTATATAACATTTAAGAAAGTAATAACCTTATCTTAAAGGTCATTATATCTTCTTAATAGTACCTTGTAAATAATGGATATATTGTGGGTGCTCAATAAACACACATATTTTGCCTATGAATCATGGCACAATGACAGAGACACAAGCTGGTTTTGTAGCCCTTGACCTTGCTCTCTCAGGTTGTTATTTCTTCTCAAATCTCTTCTCTTTTCAAAGAGATTTTTTTTTTTCTGGCAGAATCTATGAACATGTGGCACAGAGGAAAGAGCTGGTGAGTTCCAATTACTTAGGTCAGATGGGTAGGCAACTTGGTCAAGGCTAGAGTTCATATTTGTGATTTCAGTGTTTGTCTCTTATTTTAACTCCCATGCATGATTAGAGGTAGTACTTCTGATACTAGCTGGCTATTTTGCAAAGATATCTACTTGTTTTAAAAATATTACAGAGGCCTCATCTTCAACTATGAAAATAATCTATCTTCTTGTCCTAAGTGCATGGTTTTCCAACCTTTACATCTCTGGGCATTTATTTACATATAAATATATTTATTGAATAGTCACTACTTGCACAAGACTTGGAGATAAAGAACCGAAAAGTGTCCTCATCTTGATTGAAACAACTCTTTCTTCTCCCCTTTCTCTCTCTTCAAGGGTTAGCCCATCCCGCTTACCTCTGTAACACTGCTATTCCAATTTTTAGTAGGGTGATTACTTTTAGGTGTACCTTTTCTAAACAAACTGTCCATTCACTGAATACAGGCCTGGCACTGGGCCTAACTCTGAATGAGTTTTTTACATGAGGAAACATATCCAATGACGTTAAACAAAGTAGCGAAGATCCCAAGGATGTTAACTGTGACTTTCCTTCCTATAGGCTTCAGAGGCAGACAACAATAGATAACAGATTTATTCAGAATAGGTTTAGAGAATGTGAATTTACTTTTGCTCATTACTCACCGCCAGACTGTATTTTAAAAAGGCTACGGATTTGTGAGGAGTTGTGAAGAACTGGTTCAGTTCAGCTCAGTTCAGTCGCTCAGTCGTGTCCGACTCTTTGCGATTCCATGAATCACAGCATGCCAGGCCTCCCTGTCCATCATCAACTTCCGGAGTTCACTCAGATTCACGTCCATCGAGTCAGTGATGCCATCCAGCCATCTCATCCTCTGTCGTCCCCTTCTCCTCCTGCCCCCAATCCTTCCCAGCATCAGAGTCTTTTCCAATGAGTCAACTCTTCCCATGAGGTGGCCAAAGTACTGGAGTTTCAGCTTTAGCATCATTCTCTCCAAAGAAATCCCAGGGCTGATCTCCTTCAGAATGGATTGATTGGATCTCCTTGCAGTCCAAGGGACTTTCAAGAGTCTTCTCCAACACCACAGTTCAAAAGCATCAATTCTTCGGCACTCAGCTTTCTTCACAGTCCAACTCTCACATCCATACATGACCACAGGAAAAACCATAGCCTTGACTGGAGGGACCTTAGTCAGCAAAGTAATGTCTCTGCTTTTGAATATGCTATCTAGGTTGGTCATAACTTGTCTTCCAAGGAGTAAGCGTCTTTTAATTTCATGGCTGCAGTCACCATCTGCAGTGATTTTGGAGTCCCCCAGAATAAAGTCTGACACTGTTTCCACCGTTTCCCCATCTATTTCCCATGAAGTGATGGGACCGGATGCCATGATCTTAGTTTTCTGAATGTTGAGCTTTAAGCCAATTTTTCACTCTCCTCTTTTACTTTCATCAAGAGGCTTTTTAGTTCCTCTTCACTTTATGCCATAAGGGTGGTGTCATCTGCATATCTGAGGTTATTGATATTTCTTGTGGCAATCTTGATTCCAGCTTACGTTTCTTCCAGCCCAGTGTTTCTCATGATGTACTCTGCATATAAGTAGGGTGATAATATATAGCCTTGACATACTCCTTTTGCTATTTGGAACCATTCTGTTGTTCCATGTCCAGTTCTAACTGTTGCTTCCTGACCTGAATATAGGTTTCTCAAGAGGCAGGTCAGGTGGTCTGGTATTCCCATCTCTTTCAGAATTTTCCACAGTTTATTGTGAAAAACTGGTAGATAATATCAATTTACAAACAGATTTTCTGAAACACTGGTTCATTCTCTCCTTACCCTAAATCAAAACTTTCTTTCCCAACTCAGGCCAAACCTGTGTTTACTGGAGTCAGGGAGGCTACATCTCTGAGTCCCTCTATATGAGGCTCACTGGGGGAGAAGAGTTTTGAGATCAATCAGGCTATATTGGGAAGGGCATATATATCCAGTTGAATCCAGCAAGGATGTGATGTTTCCTTTGGCCCAGAGGATTTATGAAAAGAGGTCATTTTGAGAGTTGAAAGAGACTTTTTCCTAGGTTTCCTTTAAGATAAAAGGCCCCAACAGATTGCACTTCTGGGAAGACAGGGTCTGAGAGGAAACTGTAAACCATTAAAGATATATGTTAGAAATCTCCAGTGGTGGAAAATCTCAGAAAAACCCACAAAAGTGCTCCATGAGAAAAACAGAAATTTAGGCAACTAAAACACAGAGCAGCTTGACACTGGATTAAACAGCATCACATAACTAAAACTGTTCTATTTTCTTATTTTATCCCTTACCATTGGGTCTAAAACTGGAAGACCCAGAAGAAGCAGCTAGTTGATGAGAAAGAAGGTGGAGCAAAAAAGTGAGGTGAAATTTACTGTTTGAGCCAGTAGAGAGATGTTAAAAGTTGGGGGGAGGGACCTTAAAAGGAGTAAGAAAATAAGGTTGTATGTTAGACTGTGTTAGAAAACCAGAAGGGAAGGTAGGAGCTGGAAAGAATCTGTAGAATTTGTTACAAGGGTTAACAGTGAGAAAGGATCAGGTTGCTATCTGTTTGTATACCACTATTAGGTAGTTAGAACAGGAAAAAGGAGTCCAGAATGGTGGTGGCTAAAATACAAAGAAGGAAAAAGCCCAAGAAAATAGAACAAAGGAAGGTCCAAGGACTGGAGTGAGACCCTCAGATGAAGCAAACAGCCCTCCTCTTCTGGCTAGCCCAATTTATATATGGTGGGTTCAGGCAAGGAGAATAAAACATATAAAAAGAGGAGCCAAAATTGATTCTCACTCTTCTCTTCTCTTGGCGTGTTTGGGTTGGCCCACCCTCAGGCTTCGAGGATGAATTTTTCTTTGCTTGCCAAATAAAACTGAGCTGTAACACCAAGCTGTAACACTGGTCTATTCCGTTGCTTCAAATTTTTGCTGCAGAGAGACCAAACTGAGGAAATGACAAACTCCCCCGATATCTATGGTGCCGTTTCTCAGATATAACCTGGCTGAAACAAAATCGGCTCATCCCTCATGAGGCAGAGGCCAAGCACAGCAGAAGCCCAACTCAGTGAAAGCTCCTGTGGTGGAAGCTGACATGAAGAAAACCCAGTGCAGAGGAAGTGACAAGAAGCCCAGCCTGCTGGAAACCAGGACAGCAAAACAAACTTGGCAGAAAGCTTATGCAACTCAGTCTGAGATTCCAGAAGACCTCCGGTTAAGGTAGGAGGTCTTCGCTTCTATGGCTGGAAGGACACATGGCTAACAAAATTTTAATTCCTCTACAATCTCTCATTTCTTGTTTCCTCAAATGCCTTGAAAACAGATGATTGGCAGTGGGTGCAATTGAGGGACTCTGGCAGGGGTTACCTACTAGTTGTTGCCCAATTCAGTTCAGTTCAGTCACGCAGTCCCACCTGACTCTTGCGACCCCATGAACCACAGCACGCCAGGCCTCCCTGTCCATCACCAACTCCTGGAGTTCACTCAGACTCATGTACATCAGGTCAGTGATGCCATCCAGCCATCTCATCCTGTCGTCCCTTTCTCGTCCTACCCTCAATCTTTGCCAGTATCAGGGTCTTTTCCAATGAGTCAGCTCTTTGCATCAGGTGGCCAAAGTACTGGGGCTTCAGCTTCAGCATCAGTCCTTCCAATGAACACCCAGGACTGATATTTAGGATGGACTGGTTGGATCTCCTTGCAGTCCAAGGAACTATCAGGAGTCTTCTCCAACACCACAGTTCAAAAGCATCAATTCTTCAGCGCTCAGCTTTCTTTATAGTCCAACATGATACATCCATACATGACTACTGGAAAAACCATAACTCTGACTAGCCAGACCTTTGTTGGCAAAGTAATGTCTCTGCATTTCAATATGCTGTCTAGGTTGGTCACAACTTTCCTTCCAAAGAGTAAGTGTCTTTTAATTTCATGGCTGCAATCACCATCTGCAGTGATTTTGGAGCCCCCAAAAATAAAGTCTGACACTATTTCCCCATCTATTTCCCATGAAGTAATGGGACTGGATGCCATGATCTTCGTTTTCTGAATGTTGAGCTTTAAGCCAACTTTTTCACTCTCCTCTTTCACTTTCATCAAGAGGCTCTTTAGTTCTTCTTCACTTTCTGCCATACGGGTGGTGTCATCTGCATATCAGAGGTCATTGATATTTCTCCCAGCAATCTTGATTCCAGCTTGTGCTTCTTCCAGCTCAGCATTTCTCATGATGTACTCTGCATATAAGTTAAATAAGCAGGGTGACAATATATAGCCTTGACGTACTCCTTTTCCTCTTTGGAACCAGTCTGTTGTTCCATGTTCAGTTCTAACTATTGCTTCCTGACCTGCATACACGTTTTTCAAGAGGCAGGTCAGGTGGTCTGGTATTCCCATCTCTTTCAGAATTTTCCACAGTTTACTGTGATCCAAACATTCAAAGGCTTTGGCATAGTCAATAAAGCAGAAATAGATGTTTTTCTGAAACTCTCTTGCTTTTTGAATGATCCAGCGGATGTTAACAATTTGATCTCTGGTTCCTCTGCCTTTTCTAAAATCAGCTTGAACATCTGAAAGTTCACGGTTTATGTATTGCTGAAGCCTGTCTTGGAGAATTTTGAGCATTACTTTACTAGTATGTGAGATGAGTGCAATTGTGTGGTAGTTTGAGCATTCTTTGTGCCAAGGATCAGTCCAGTGAAAACTGAGCGGTCAGGTATTTAGCAGATTTTCCGGCAGGTTATGAAAGGGATTCCTCAGCACGTTTTTCCCACAGCTTTTCCTTCCCATCTTTCAGTTCCTCTCTTCATCTATGCCACTGCTTACAAAGTACTGGGCAGGTCATCATCTTTCCATTTCTAAAAGTTGTGCTTGAAACCATTTAAGACTGGGACTCAAATCCATGTGGCAGAAACTCCATGCTATGCCTAGTCACTCAGTCCTATCCGACTAGGACTTGAGCCCAGCCATAATCCATGGTGCCTGGTTTTAGGACCTAATGAAGCTCAGGCTCTTGATGTCTCATTGCAAAAAAATTCAGTGATAGACACAGTGAGAGGTAAGAGGTGGATTTGTTCGGATTTAGAAAGAAGCACCTTGAACAGGGTGTGAGCCATCACAGAGGGCGAGTGCCTTGGCCATGGAATGTGGTGTGGTTAGTTTTTGAGAACTGGGTGATTTTGCATGCTAATGAGTGGGAGGATCATTCCAACAATTGGGGAACCTCTCACTCCTTGGTCTTTTGACACTGCCTTGGAACTGTCCTGGTGTCTCTGGGTGTGTCATTTAGCTTGCATACTGAAAATGAATGTTTAGTTGAATTTTACTTGTCTGTCTTCTTGGACCCATTTTATTTTAATCGGTTTATATTATGCCCTTGGGCTATGTTATTCTTTCAAACGTTGTGCCCCATCCCCTTCCCTCCTATTTCATGCTCTTTTCCTGAGCCCTGTCTGGGCCCATAATGTTGCCTCTACAATCTTCTGGAGGGACAACCAGAAAATAGCTGGCTCTTAGGAGGGAAATACTGTATAATAATCAATCCTTCTAGATATTCAGGCCTTCATCTTCCATGCTTCCTGCAACATGTGCAACAACAGTATCAGTGGACCCACTAGGGTGGGTGATAGGCACACAATGCCTGCTAGAGTACATCTGTTGGTTGCATCCCTTCAAGGGCAATTGGACTTCCAGGAATAATGCTTGCCATTTTGGCATTCAGCCCTGCAGGCAGTTTGGGCCCCAATCCTTGCCACCATTTTCCTAAAGTTATAAACATACCCCCGGATCAAATCTCCACTCCACTTTTATGGAACATCTGGTTTGTTGCCTCTTATCAATTTTTTCTTAAGCCACTTACTAACTCCTACAACTAAGACCCTGCCCCCTTGTAGGCAATATCACTCCACCCCACTTATTATTAAAATGCTCTTAATGCCCCTAACAGGACTAGATAACCAGCTCCTTTGTCATTACTTTTGTTATTACCTAAAGTAGATCTATGACAATGAAATGTTTACCATTGAAGACACCCTCAACTGCTCTTATGGCGAACTAGGGGAGGAAATCAGTGACTTACATTCCCTCAGAACAATAAAAGGATAAGGCTTATGGCTGTCTCGCCAGGTTCCCAGTCTCAGGGCACAGGCTTGGATTGCTTTACATCATGATATCTATTCCCATATGTAGTGGACAAACCACCAATCAGTTAAGATTACAACGCCTCAGTCCTACCCAGCACTGGTCACACTGGAGACCTTGGGGACACCCAACTCCAGTCCAGGGGTCCCAGGAGGTTGACCTGCCTTGACCTGCCTAAGGATCTGGTCCTTGGAAGGTTATCATGTCTCAACCTGCTAGGGAATCCACCAGTCCAAGGGACTCAGGAGGTCAGCATGCCTTGACCTGCCCTGGGACACAATTCTCAGGAGGCCGAAGTGCCTATCTGAGGATCTGGTCCTCAAAAGGTTGTCACACCTCAACCTACTCGGGGATCTGCCAGTCCAGGGGACCCAGAGGTTGACATGCCTCAGCCTGCCCAGGGACCCAATTCTCAGGAGGCCGACCTGCCTTGACCTGTCCGGGATTCAATCTCCAGGAGGCTGTCACAGCTCAGCCTGCCTAGGGATCTGCACCCTGACCCAGGGATGCCCGGCTCTCAGGTTGCAACAGTACTGGATAGGATAATCTTCAGAAAAACTCATCCCTAAGGAAGTCCACTGATAAAAATAGAAGGAGGCCTATTAGTCTTTTTATCTTTTCCTCCCTATCAACACTGTTTTTCAGATGGGAAATAACCAATCCACTTCATGACAGATGCCCATAAGATGCATCCTTGATAAAAGGAAGCTGTTCAAGCCTCTAGGAGGCTAAGGAGGCTAAGGTTAAGGAGAAGTTACTTAAAATTCTTTTGTGCCACTGTGTGGCCACGGTATCCTCTGGGGGATGGGAGTTTAAATTACAATACCATCCTGCAGCTAGACTTATTCTGCAAAAGACTAGGGAATTGGACAGAGATCCCATATGCCCAAATTTTCTTCTGACTAAGAGATACAAAGGAACTCTGTCTTAAGTATGGGACTGTATGCCCTAAAAGTGAGTTACTAGGCGAATGGTGTTAGGCACAGATAACCAAGAGAAGGAACCCCCCTGTGAAGGCTCACCTCTGATGGCTCCCCAGTTGCCTGGTTCTCTTTCCTTGTATCCAAATGTGCCCCCATATCTGGGAGCACCCACTCCACAGAAGCCAACTCGGGTATGTCCCTTAGTTGAAACTGGAGAAGAATTTGGACCAACCTGGGTCCATAAGCCCTTCTCCCGTTTAGAACTAAGACAGATCAAACAAGACCTGGGAAGCTATACAGATGACCCAGGCAAATATGTAGATACGTTCCAACATATTACCTTGACATTTGACTTGACATGGAAGGACATCATGGTCATATCTAGTCAAACTTTATCTGACACTGAGAATGCTAGGGTCTTAAAGAAAGCCTGAATGTATGTCACAGGGCTTCACATGTCAAGTGATTAAATACCCAGTAGGGGAAAACAGCATTTCCCTCTTCAGATCTTAATTAGAATTATAATGACCCTGAGCTCATCTGGGAAAGGGATCATTTTCTGATCTACATAAAGGCAGGACTAAAAGCAGCCCAGCAAAAAGTAATCAGCTATGCCCTGGTCTCAGCAATAACTCAGGAGCCCAATGAGAACCCCACTGACTTTCTGGAAAGGCTAAGCAGCAGGGGGCGCGGGGGCGGGGGTGGCGCTCCAAATGTTCACCAATCTGGACTTACTTAGATTCTTACGAGGGAAGGTGATGGTAAAGGACAAATTCCTGTCTCAATGTGCATCAGATCTCAGGATAAAGTTACAACAGCTATGGCAGCAGGACCCTGCTGCCTCTTTAGATGAGATGGTCCAGACAGCCACCAATACCTTTTATACAGAACAAGAGAGGGAGGCCAAGGCCCAGGAAAGGGATAGAAGGAAAGAGACAAGCCATGCCCAGATGCTGGCCACCCTCCAAGGAAGCCTTATGGCAAATCCCAAGTTCATAAAGGATAAGGCATGAGGCAAATGCCTAATCTAGTAGACAGGCAGGACACTGGGCCCAAGAGTGTCCAAACCGTGACAAATCTCCTAAAATGACTTGCTACAAATGTCATCAGCTGGGACACTGGGCAGCACTCTACCTTGGGGACCCAAGAGCCTCAAGGTCAAGCACGAAGTCTTCCCTCACAATGGTTCAATAGGACTGAAGTGGCCCACTCCAGCCAGCCTGCCTGTTAAAGATAACCATCATGGGGCTGGAGCCAAGAGTACAACTGGATGTGGCAGGTAGGTCCGAGAATTTCTTGGTTGACACAGAGGCTACCTACGCTGTCCTGACCTTCTACTCCAGAACCTTCTCCTCCCAAACCTGTACCAATTTGGGTGTTACAGGCAAAAAAATTACAAAAAGATTCACCCAAGTCCTTCTTTGTTGCTGGGATGGACAAATATTTTCCCACCAGTTTCTGGTGGTCTCTGAGTGTCCTACTCCCTTATTGGAAAGATATACTCACTAAACTGGGGGCCACCCTTATGATGGGAAGCTTTTCAGCCCCTAGAGCCCTACAATTTCTGGTTACTACTAAGGAACCCATTACACCCACTCCAATTGGGAGGGACAAAAAAACCCTGGGAGGACAAAATTAACCCCCAGGTTTGGGACCAGGGGACTCCTGGATGAGCCCACCAAGCTGAACTAGTCGTCATTGTCTTCTGAGGTCCCACTCGGTTTCCAAACCGGAAACAATATCCCCTCAGAAGAGAAGCTCAGGAAGGTCTACAGCCTCTACTAAAGTAATTCCTTGCCTGTGGACTATTGGTCCCCACCAATTTGCCATGTAACACCCTGACCCTCCCTGTAAAGAAAAAAGATGGGACCTGGTGAATGGTTCAAGATCTCCAGATCATAAATGAAGCTATAGCCCCCTCCATTCCACAGTACCCAATCACTACATAATCTTGGGAGAAATCTAGCCCAGTGCCAAATGGTTTATAGTCCTGGATATCAAAGATGCATTCTTTTGCAAACCACTGGCTTCAGTTCAGTTCCATTCAGTCGCTCAGTCATGTCCGACTCTTTGCGACCCCATGAACTGCAGCACGCCAGGCTTCCCTGTCCATCACCAACTCCCAGAGTCCACCCAAACCCCTGTCCATTGAGTCGGTGATGCCATCCAACTATCTCATCCTCTGTCACCCCCTTCACCTCCTGCCCTCAATCTTTCCCAGCATCAGGATCTTTTCAAACGAGTCAGCTCTTCACATCAGGTGGCCAAAGGATTGGAGTTTCAGCTTCAACATCAGTCCTTCCAATGAACACCCAGAACTGATCTCCCTTAGGATGGACTGGTTGGATCTCCTTGCAGTCCAAGGGACTCTCAAGAGTCTTTTCCAACACCACAGTTCAAAAGCATCAATTATGAACCCCAAAATCTTTTTTTGCCTTCAAGTGGGAGGCTCCAGGAGAAAAACACAGATGACTTGGACAGTATTACCTCAGGGGTTTGGAGATAGCCCCCACCTGTTTGGGCAGGCTTTTAGCCAGGATCTCCTAGATCTGGACCTGGGACCTAATGGGAAAATATTATAATCTGTAGATGACCTATTAATCTGCTCTCCAGATGAGAAAAATGCCCAACAACATGCAAATCAGGTTCTAAACTTTTTGGCAGAGAGGGGGTATAAAGTCTCGCATGCCTTAGCATGGTTGAGACAAAGGTCACTTACCTGGCAGTTCAGATTACACATGGGTCCAGGAAGCTGTCCCTCTGATCGGGTACAAGCAATGCTCCAGCTGCCCTCCCCCACGACTCCAAAACAATTGTGAACGTTCCTGAGGCTAACTGTAGAATCTGGATATTCTAGAATCTGGATATCCAACAATGGTCTAATTGCTCAGCCCTTATATGAAAGCTTGAAGGGACGGGATGATTCAATCCTACTGATGTGGGGAACTCCTCAAAAGAAGGTAGAGGCTACACTAAAACAAAATTTAACTCAAGCACCTACCTTGAGTTTGCCAGACCCAGAAAAAGCATTCCAACTTTATGTTCACGAAAAGAAAGGAATAGACTTGGGAGTGTTAACTCAAAGGTTGGGACCTGAGCCCCAAGCCTGTAGCTTATTTATCCAAGAGGTTCAACCCAACTGCCCAAGGCTGACATCCCTGCCTTCAAAATCTTGCAGCTATTGCAGTTCTAATAGAAGATGCCTTAAAACTCTTTGGGGGGTAAACTAACTATTTTTAGCCAACCACCAAGTGAAACAACTCCTGACTGGGAGAAGTCATTTATGGATGTCTGATCAAAGGATCCTCAGATATCAAGTAGTACTGATGGAAAATTCAGCTCTTACTACATCCCCTTGTGAGGTTCTTAACCCAGCCACCCTCCTGCCTACCTGAGGGCACTCTCCCTTCTCACTCTTGCCTAGAAACTTTGGACCACTGGACAAAACCACGAGATAGATTGTCAGAAGAACCTCTGACCAGTCCTGAGGAAATCTGGTACACTGATAGAAGCAGCTTTGTCTTAGACGAAAAAGGATGAGCTGGATATGCAGTAATCTCCAATTTTGAGATCACAGGCTAAACATTTGCCACCAGGTACTTCAGCCCAATTAGCTGAGCTAATGGCCCTGACTGGAGCTTTAAAACTGGGAAAAGGAAAAAAAGTAGCCATTACACTGAATTCAAGTATGCTTTTCTGGTGCTACATGCACATGTTGCTATTTGGAAAGAAAGAAGCCACTTTCCACAGGTCCCTAATCAAATATGGTGATCAATTCCTTAGGCTCTTGGAGGCAGTCCCTCTGCCTGCTAAGGTTCAGTCTCCCATTGTAAAGGACACCAAAAAGGGAGCAGGGAAGTGGCACAAGGGGACCAAAAAGCTGATCAGGCATCTAAGAGAGCAGCATTACAGAACAATGACCTAATAGGGGTTGCCACCTTAGTTCACAGACTAATTTGCCAGAAACTCCTTCATATATTGAAGGTGAGACTCTTAAAACCAAGAGTGAGGGCTTTCAAGAAGATCATATCAGGTGGTTCTAAAAAGAGGGACTCCTTTTTCTGCCTGGGAACCTCCAATGGAAATTAGTTAACTCCTTACATGTCACCACTTATTTAGGGGAGAAGGCCCTACAAAGATTACTAGAAAGATCCTTCAGAGGAACAGGCCCCCAAACAACTATAAGGCAAGTGGTCTCCTCTTGTCCCACTTACCAATTAAATAACCCCCAAGGAGCTCAAAGACCCCAGCTGGCCCAGCCCGTCCAACAACATGGGACCTACCCAGAAGAGGACTAGGCTTCACCCAGATGCCAGTGTCTCAAGGGTAGAAATACCTACTAGTCATGATAGATACATTCACAGGATGGATTGAAGGCTTTCCCACCTGGACTGAGAAGGCTGAGGAGGTAGTTAAAAAAAAACTGTTCCATGAAATCATTCTGAGATTTGGTCTGCCCAGGTCATTACAAAGTGACAATGGGACATCATTTACTTGTAAGGTCATCCAAGGGGTCTCTAAAGCATTGGTTATTACTTATTATCTACATTGTGCCTGGAGGCCTCAGTCTTCAGGAAAAGTAGAAAGAGCCAACAAATTCTTAAAATCAGTAATCAAAAAGATAACCCAGGAGACCTCCCTTACTCTCCTCCACACCCGTATTGCCCCTAAGGAACAGGGTGGCCTTAGTCTTTATGAGATGCTATATGGAAAAACTTTTGTTTATGTCAATGACCTATTCCTAGATCCAGAGGCTCAGGCCCTCTGGTCGTATGCCATGGCCATTGGGCAATTCCAACAGGGTGTCAACCAGGACACAAAAGATTTCTGAAGAGTCACCACTATATGCTCCAAGGACTCACGTCCTAATTAAAGTCTGGAAAGATGGGTCCCCGAAGGCTCAACTACAGCCCACAAGGAAGGGCTGTAATACTTTCTACCCCCACAACAGTCAAGATATCAGGACACGACTCTTGGATTCACTACTCATGAGTCAAGCCATGGAAGAAAACAGAAGAGGACACAATACACCTGTGAGTCCCTGGGAGATCTCAGATATCTATTCAGAACTACAAATGGGTGCCATTCTAATGAACACTCCCAAAATTAAGTTTCTGGGGATAAGATTTCTCAGGATAGCTCTAAAGAGCCAACAAAGCTTGGCAGGGGTTGTATTCCAAAATAGGAGATAGATCTCCTGATACCTGAACAAGGAAGGACTTGAGCCATCTTGAATGGGATATGTTGTTTCTGGGTAAATACCTCCAGCTAAGTTAAACAAAGTCTCACAGTCCTTAAGAAAAACATTCCAGATCCTACAAGATCTCAAAGAACAAGCTGGAGAGTTCTCAGAATGGCGACAATCTCTCTTTGGGGGATCCTTCTCCTGGTGAGGGGGAATTTGGAGTTGGTAATGAGCCCCCCACCCCACAATCCATGTTATCACCATATTGATTCTGCTTATGATTACTCCATGTATTATCAATTGTCTAACCCATTTTGTCTCTGCCCAGGTAAACAAATTACAACATGCAGTGCCAGTTCAATAAGGATATATAAAACTACAGCCAAACATGGAAAATATCACTCACCCTTAGATAAACACTGCTATAAGGACTCTGAGGCTTGAGACTAGCAAGAAGGGGAGGCCCAATGCCCCTCACCATCCCAGTTCAGCAAGAAGTGGCCAGAGAGACCTCGATGCCCCTTATACCTAAAGAATTGGTCTTCCCATCTCTTGACGGGGTAATGTTAGGTAGTTAGAAGAGGAAAGAGGAGTCCAGAATGGCAGTGGCTAAAATACAAAGAAGGGAAAAGCCCGCGAAAATAGAACAAAGGAAGGTCTGAGGACCGGAGTGAGAACCTCAGGTGAAGCAAACAGCCCTCCTGGCTAGCCCAATTTACATAGGGCAGGTTCAAGGGGAAGAGAAAAAAACAGATAAAAAGAGGAACCAAACTGAGTCTTGCTCTTCTCTTCACGTCTTTTGGTTCAGCCCACCCTCATGACACAAGGATGTGTTTTCCTTTGCCTGCCAAATAAAACTGAGCTGTAACACTGGTCTGTCTGTTGCTTCAAATTTTTGCTCCGATGAGACAGAACCCAGGAAATTACAAACTCCCCTGACACTAATAACTTGTTCAGTAACTAGATACACCAGCTATTCAGAAAGGTCAAGTTTCTTGACTCAAAGCCCACTGTTATCTTTAATCTCTCTTTAAAAAACTAGGAATATCAATTTCTTTACAAAAATGATGGAGAATAAAAGACTTTAGGAAAACTACATCCAAATGTCATTTTCAACTTTTTTAAGCCTTTATTCATGAGTAAAGGAGGAAAAAAGGAAAGGATGAAAAAAGAGTGTGAAGGAGGAAGTAGAGAGGAAGGAAAAGAAACAGGGAAAGATGGGAGGGAACAAAGGAAGAAAGCAGTCAATTTTCAAAAGACATCTTTGAGACAGGGTAATCTGAATATGGACTAGGTATTGATATTAAGGAATTATTAGTAATTTTGCTAAGTGTGATAAAGACAAAGTGGCTATTTAAAAAACATCTTTCTATGT
Source organism: Budorcas taxicolor (assembly GCF_023091745.1). Lineage (NCBI taxonomy): Eukaryota > Metazoa > Chordata > Mammalia > Artiodactyla > Bovidae > Budorcas > Budorcas taxicolor. The sequence goes on along the minus strand of NC_068913.1, from coordinate 43,796,518 downwards.
AAATTAAGCATACTGAAATATATGAAATATATATGATTAGGTAATAAGATGCCTGGTCTGATACTGTGATATATATATATATATATTTGTTCTTCATTCTGTTTCTGCTATAGAACTTCTAAAACCCTTGGAACTTCCCCAGTATGAGAACAGTAAATATACCTATTGTTATGTTAATGAGGCAACTTTTGGAAAGCACCTAAGTATGAAGGATTGTTGCCAGAGGAGTCAATCAAGCGATTAGTATTGGATCTTCCAGTTCCACTCCACTGACCTCTGGGAAGGGGAGAGGGTCTGAAGGTTGGATCAATCAACAATGGCAACTGATTTAGTGAGTCAGATGCCTCCATGAAAATCCAAAAGCACAGGTTCAGAGAGCTTCTGGGTTTGTCAATGTATGGATATACTAAGAGAGTGATACTCCTGGAGAGGACATGGAAGCGCAGCACTTTTCCTATCCCTTGCCTAATGCATCTCTTTCATCTGAGTATTCCTGAGTACACCTTTTTATAATGAAACAACAATCTAGTAAGTAAATCATTCCCTGAGTTCTGTGAGTCACTTTGAAAAATTAATTGAACCCAAGAAGGAATTGTGGGAACTTACAATTTGTAACAGGTTGGTAATAAGCACAAGTAATAATCTGAACTTGCAACTGGAATCTGAAATAATGGCAGGGGGACAGGTATGGCAGTCCTACAGAATTGGACTCTTATAGAATACAATTACCTCCAAGTAGATTGTGTCAGAGCTGAGTTGAATTATAGGACAACAGTTATTGCTTGGAGATTTGCTTGGATACCAACAACACATTGGAACTGGGTCCAGAAACCTAATACTTGGTATTTACTTTAAAATGCTCTGCGGGGAGGGGTGGAGGAAGTAGTGGAGATAGATGAAAGAAACAGGAAAAATGCAAATAATTGTTGAAGATAGGTCAAAGGTAGGTCATAAAATTACATTGTTCCATCTTCTCTATTTTTTGTGATTAAATTTTCTATAATAAAGTATTTTAAATAAATCAAAGAAAGTCCCATGCCCATATGTTTTGATTCATTTTAACTATGTCTCTTCCATAATTTTTGACTTAAATAAATAAGGCAGCTTTTCTAAAAAATCACCTCTGCATGCTGCTAAGTCACTTCAGTCGTGTCCGACTCTGTGCAACCCCATAGACAGCAGCCCACCAGGCTCCGCCGTCCCTAGGATTCTCCCGGCAAGAACACTGGAGTGGGTTGTTATTTCCTTCTTCAATGCATGAAAGTGAAAAGTGAAAGTGAAGTCGCTCAGTTGTGTCCGACTCTTCGCGACCTCTGTATAAGCATATTATATCTAACTCATTGTATTATAATTCCTTTATTTTTTAGAGCATAACTTGAAATCTAAAACTAATAAATTTATTCCAAAGCTATTCTTTGCCCTGAGGAAACCACAGTCCTCAATTGATGAAATAATTGAGAGTTGTATCTTCCTAAGTATCTCTTGATATAACCATTAAGTCTCAATTTACCACAATCTTGGGTACCATATATTTGCATCCATATCTTGAATGCCATATCTCTAAAGAAGAAATCAGAATTTTGTGAAAAACAAAAGGCCTTGGGAAACTGCCTTCACAAACAATTGAGAATTGGGAACTGATCAGTTTTCAGACATATTTTATAGGAGGTATCTGAATCTTGTCAGGCTGAACTACTTCAAACTACTTATTAAAAATATGCTGCTATATTTGCTGCCATTATGCAGATCCTTCCCTGGTGGCTCAGTCAGTAAAGAATCTACCTGTATTGCAGGAGACCCAGATTCGATCCTGGAATGGGAAAATCCCCTAGAGAAGGAAATGGCAACCTACTCCAGTATTCTTGCCTGGAAAATCCCATGGACAGAGAAGCCTGGTGGGCTACAGTCCATGGGGTCGCAAGAGCTGGATACAACTTAGTGACTAATCCACAACCACATAATGTGCAGAGCTTTCACATTTTAATGCCTCTGATCCCGGAGTAAATCCTGCCTAAATTAATACCATCAAGGCTGTAGTCGTGACATAGTTGTAAAAAGCTGAATATGCCTACATATGCACAAAAAGAGGGAAAGAAAGAAAAAGAAAGAAAAACTATTGACTTTGGCATAGTCAATAAAGCAGAAATAGACGTTCTTCTGGAACTCTTTTGCTTTTCCGAAGATCCAGTAGAAAAGTTAGAATTTCAGTATAAAGAAATTTGAGGATAATTCAACTAATTTTCATGTTGTTTTTTTTAATATGTATACATGTTTTAATCATAATTTTAAAACTGCCTACATAAATCCAAAAAACTTTCTTTCAACTAATATAAAGTAAAAATTATAAGTGATAAGAAAGATTTATGTCATCTATTAACTGATAACACTGTTTTTCTTTCTTAGTAACAGACAAAATAATGGTACATTTTAAAATCAATGAAATACAATATCTGAAATGGAATAAAGTTTATAAATTTTTAGCATTTATGTAGATTGGATAATGAATAAATTAAAGAATATTATAGATAATCAAAACATGTCCTTAATGTTACAGCCTATCTTTTGAGGAATAGTCATTATTATACATCACCATTCCCTATAACTGGAGACAAAGAAATAACTGGTAGCACATGAGACTGGTCAATGTGGACATCTCTGACTGTTCATATACAGTTGCTCTAAATTTATTCAGTATTCCCAATTTTAAAAGATCGGATAAATCCAGATTATCTTGAGAACCACAATCAGTTTAGAGAGGAAGATCATTTCACATCATTATGCTGAAAGACTGTAACAATATGGAACTGTCCAATATGAAAGCTGTGGTTACTGCCATCTTGGAATGAGGACTTCAGTTATCATTTCCAATGCTCTGTGGCTGGTCCTGCTACAGGGAAAGAGGATAGACTAGAATTATGACCTACTGATCTCCTTTCAATTTTATGGTTCTACGTTTCTAAATAAAATCTTGCGAATCTGTAAGTCATAAATATAAAAAATACATTCTTCAATTAGACACCCACTCCTAGATTCATTAGGCACAGCAATGGATAAGAAAAGGCAAAGTTCCAAAACCATGAAATAATATGTTATCAAATAGTCATATAAAAAATTTTTTAGCTAATTTTATTCTGTATTAACTTTGGCATGAAATTAAGGAAAATTTATTAACAATGTCACTCCAACCCCATTCCTAGACAGATAAGTAATCTAGCTTCCCTCTGATATTTACCATTAGGCAAATGGACTACTATATTCCTAACTGATTTTATTTATTGTTGATTCTTCACTGTCTTTGAGCCTCATTGAGTTTTATGGTAATTTTTTAAGTATTAAAATGAATGAGAATTTTTATATTTCCTTCACTAAACAACTCTTCTTCTTCCTTTTGCATTTCTGTTAGATTACCCTCCATGAAGAGGGGAAATGGATACTGAGCTTCCTAGAACACTCAGTTTTTGACATGATGACAACTTTGTTTAACCCATACTACTTTAAGAACAGAAGAAAAAGATCCATTAGAAAATAAAAGACTATTAGAAAAAGAAAATGTAAGGAAGAAGAGAATAGAGAAGGAAAAAGAATGTATGTTTTTCTTTTATTTACCAGCAATTGGGCAAGTAAGGACAAAATCTAAAATTTGTCATAGCTTTGGCTTTGAATTCTCTGAATTTATCACATGGCTGTATTTACTCAAATGGCAAAAGACAGCTTTCTGTCATGTCTCCAAGTTAGCTTTGCTTTTCTAGCTGAAGCCATCTTTGAGGATTCATATAATATATAAAGAGTGAACCATTAACAAGAAAATTTAGAGTATTTGAATGATAGATTAAATGTCAACTTTTTTCCCTAATCATATTAGGCACGTTATTCCTGTTAAATAAAATTTTCTCTAGTTTTAAAAATACTTTTTAATATTATTAGAGCAGCAAATGCAAGCCTTAGAAAGAGTATTTGATTATTATGCTAGAAAAATAAATTTGAGTAAAAGATTCAAAATAATTCTAGTATTCTCTGGTAGCATAGCAAATTTTTAAAAAGTTCCCCTTTGAATAAGATGTCCACCTATATGTAGTTAAAGATCTACTGTAGAGAGTTAATTGGTGGCCCATATTGGCCCAGGAGGGTATATTATAGTTACATCAATGCACAGTGGGATGTCCCAGTAAAACTAAATATAAGTCAGCTTTGATTCCTTTGCTCAGAACCATCTAACCTAATTTTAGATAGCCTGGATCTTCCTCTGAGCAACTTTGTGGAAAGCATGCTCTGAGTCTACTGCCCTGGAAAGCAGAGCAAAATCTACATCTGTTGACCTTTAAATAACTGCATTTTGAAATAATATAAAAGAGAAAAGGATTGCACACATTCACAAATACACACAAATATATACCTCTGTCTCTACCTTTTCTAAAAAAATTAAAATATCTAATGGATATTGCTTTAAAAACAAAACCAATACCATTAAAATTAGACTATTACAAAATCAGGCAACAACTCAAGAGTGTGGAGCATTCTTAGTGATGCTCCCACTCCCACAAATACTTAGCTACTGTAAACTCGACAGAATTTCTACTCCACTTTCTAACCATATTGATTCTTAAGTATTTTTGTTTGAAATTCACTTTTTCAATTCCAACATTACTCATCCGTTCTGTGAGCCATGTGGAAGTGAAGAAAACAGAGCTCTAAACATTTTAGATAGGGCAATTAAACATGTGGTTTCTCTAGACACAAATTACGGCATCAGCATTTGCAGCTCAAGACACCACTGATGAATCAGCCTAAAATAAAGTCTTCAGTGGAGCTGATACTTTATTTTGCACATATCCTACCAAGATTACATCATCATGGCTAAATCCATGACCTAGTAATACTTTGTTAAGAATTCCAAGGTTTAGGCATTTTTTTTGAAATCATTAAAACAGAGGATACCAGACCCTACCCTGGGGGTTGAAAATTTCTCTTGCATTTTTCCTTTTTAGCACATAAAAATAATAGTGACATCAACTGTGGATCTGTAGAAACTCAATGTCATGGATTCAGGTTAGGAGAAAAATGAAAGTGAAAGTGTAAGTCACTCAGTTGTGCCGGACTCTTTGCAGCCCCATGGACTATACAGTCCATAGAATTCTCTAGGCCAGAATACTGGTGTGGGTAGCCTTTCCCTTCTCCAGGGGATCTTCCCAAACCAGGGATTGAAACCAGGTCTCCTTCATTGCAGGTGGATTCTTTACCAGCTGAGCCACAAGGGAAGCCCAAGAATACTGGACTGGATAGCGTATCCCTTCTCCAGCAGATCTTCTCGACTCAGGAATCCAACCAGGATTCCCTGCATTGCAGGCAGATTCTTTACCAACTGAGCTATCAGGGAAGTCCCTGGTTAGCAGAAAGTGTCTATGTAAATAAAGACATGTTTTGTTTACTATTCATGATCTCAAAAAGAGCTGTATGAATATGTGAAAAAATCAAACATATTATGCATAAAAGTAAATATTATAGCAAAGAATAAAATGTAACAATAAAAGGTAGAAAAACAAAACTATTCCTTAGGATACCATGAAATATGTTAGCAATTTGAAGAGGTAGAAAGACAGTAAATGTCACAATTCTACCACAATAAATCTGCTTGACATTATTACTGAAGTAACAGTTGACATATAAGCAGATGATTCTATTTTGTTCATTACAGATCCCTATTATGGTGCTTGGCTTATATTAAGCACTCAACAAATATTTATTGAATAAATCCAATGAACTAGTGGTCTTTACAAGAAACCTTTAGTATTATGGTTACCATTTTATTTGTATGATTCCTATTTTGAAATTTAATACTGTTATTAACATTCTACAAATGAGAAATCAGAGTGTGAAATGTTCTATTCTATCCTGACTCCAAACCTGAGCACTAGCCACTATATCCTTCTGTCAACTACAAATTGGCACTTGCCATAGGTGCTTGTCATTTACCTCCACAAGGATTAAATCACGCGGAACTGCAGCTGCTGACTTTCAAGACCCCCCTTGAAAGGAGTTCAGAGTGGAGAGCAGAAATGAGGCATTTTATGCTCTGGGAAAGGACAGGTCTTTAGATAGTTAGATATTTTCAGGAGCCAATTTTAGGAGCCCAATTCTTTTATCTCTCTATCTAGAAAAGCACTAAAATCCTTCAAGGTGATGACTGTTTCTCATGAAAGCTTCATGAGATTAGCAAAAAGCTTCTCAAGACTAGCAGAAAGCTTCTGGAAAAACATGTGCTTGATTGAATGTACTCTTCCTTCACCAAAATCACATATATACTGTCCTTTCTTCCTACCTCTTTGGAGTAGTTTCTCAGAGCTATCTGAGGTGCTATCTACTGTACTGCAGTCCTTATTTTGCTCCAAATAAAACTTAATTCACAACTTTCTCAAGTTGAGTGTTTTTTTAGGTCACCATTGCCATCTCTTGTTGTTAAAACCAGATTTCCTATATGAAATAGTATGTGGAAAGAAGAGTCAATAAATATTAGAGATCACTATGAGTTGGGCTGGTAACCAAAATTTCATGAAGGACACAGATAGCTAAAAATCACAATGCAGCTAAGATTTAAAAAAAAAAAAAAAGAGGGAGATGATATCTAAAGGTGGCCTGAGCAAAGAAGGCACAAAGGCACAACTGACATTGAAGGTCAGCTCATGGGCAGCTCTGGCTGCTGCATAGGGTGGTCTGTGTGGATGGAATTCCCTGGAGCTGGCACATTGAGTACTCAAAGCACTGTGGGGAAATGCAACAGTCAGAAGTCGTTAATATGTTAGAGGGCCAGAAATACTAAAGGTCTGGAAGCTTTTTGAACCACAGATTAGAAATAAACCAGAGGCAAAGGGTGCCCGGTAAATCATCTTTAAGAGAAACTGTGATATTAGGAGCTATGTAGGGTTCAGTACCAATCATCCAGGAGATATGTGAGGCTACAAAAATCTAGAAGAAAATTACCTTACGGCCAAATGAATTGAGCCAAATAATTTAGAAGGAAGACATTTCAAAAACTAAAAAAAGGAAATAAAAGGAATCCAGGTCGGAAAAGCAGTAAAGCTCTCCCTATTTGTAGATGACATGCTACTGTATATAGGAAACCCTAAAGATAGTATCAAAAAATTACTAGAGCTAATCAGTGAACTTAGCAAAGTTGGAGGTTACAAAATAAATACACAGAAATCACTTGCACTCCCATATACTAACAATGAAAAATCAGAAAGAGAAATTAAGGAATCAATCCCATTCACCATTGCAACAAAAATAATTAAATATCTAGGAATAAACTTACCTAAGGAAACAGAAGAACTGTACACAGAAGATTATGACACTAATGAAAGAATCAAAGATGATATAAACAGATGGAAAGATATTCCATGTTCCTGGGTAGGAAGAATCAATATTTTGAAAATGACTATACTACCAAACACAATCTACAGATTCAATACAGTCCCTATCAAATTACCAATGGCATTTTTCACAGAACTAGAACAAAAAATTTCACAGTTCATATGGAAACACAAAAGACCCCAAATAGCCAAAGCAGTCTTGAGAAATAAGAATGGAGCTGGAAGAATTAATCTTCTTGACTTAAGGTTATACTACAAAGCTACAGTCATCAAGACCATATGGTACTGGCACAAAAAAAGAAATATAGACCAATAGAACAAGATAGAAAGCCAGAAATAAACCCATGCACCTATAGGTACCTCATTTTTGACAAAGGAGGCAAGAATATAGAATGAGGCAAGGACAGCCTCTTCAATAAATGGTGTTGGGAAAACTGGACAGCTACATGTAAAACAATGAAATTAGAGTACTTCCTAACACCATACACAAAGATAAACCCAAAATAAATTAAGCCATAAATATAAGATCAGAAACTATAAAACTCTTAGAAGAAAGCATAGGCAGAACACTTGATGACATAAAGCAAGATTCTCTATGACCCACCTCCTAGAGGAACAGAAATAAAAACAAAGTAAACAAGTGGGACCTGATTAAACTTAAAAGCTTTTGCACAGCAAAGGAAACTATAAGCAAGATGAAAAGACAACCCTCGAAATGGGAGAAAACAATAGCAAGTGAAATTGACAAAGGATTAATTTCCAAAATATACAAGCAGCTCATACAACTCAATACCAGGAAAATAACCCGAACAAAAAGTGGGAAAAAGACCTAAACAGACATTTCTCCAAAGAAGACATAGAGATGACTAACAAACACATGAAAAGATACTCAACATCACTCATTATTAGAAAAATGCAAATCAAAACCACAATAAGATATTACCTCATACCAATCAGAATGGCTATCATCAAAAAGTCTACAAACAATAAATGCTGGATAGGGTGTGGAGAAAAGGAAATGCTCTTGCACTGTTGGTGGGAATGTAAATTGATATAGCCACTATGGAAGACGGTGTGGAGATTCCTTAAAAAACTAGGAATAAAACCACCAGCTATCCCACTCCTAGGCATATACCCTGAGGAAACCAAAATTGAAAAAGACACATGTATCCCATTGTTCATTGCAACACTTTTTACAATAGCTAGAACATGGAAGCAGCCTAGATGTCCATTGACAGAGGAATGGATAAAGAAGTTGTGGTACATATACCCAATGGAATATTACTCAGCCATAAAAAGGAATGCCTTTGAGTCAGTTCTAATGAGGTGGATGAACCTAGAACCTATTTACAGACTGACGTAAGTCAGAAAGAGAAGGAAAAATATCATATTCTAACACATATATACAGAATCTAGAAAAATGGTACTGAAGAAATTACACACAGGGCAGCAATGGAGAAACAGACATAGAGAATAGACTTATGGACATGGGGAGAGGGGAGGAGAGGGTGAGATGTATGGAAAGAGTAACATGGAAACTTATATTACCATATGTAAAATAGAGAGCCAACGGGAATTTGCTGTATGGCTCAGGAAACTGAAACAGGGGTCTGTGTCAACCCAGAGAGGGGGGATGGGGAAGGAGATGGGAGGGAAGTTCAAAATGGAGGGGATATGTGCATACCTATGGCTGATTCATGTTGAGGTTTGACAGAAAACATCAAAATTCTGTAAAGCAATTATCCTTCGATAAAAATTAATTAAAAAATTAAAAAAAAAAACAAAGGCTTGCAGAAATATCAAACTAAGGCAGAGTCATGGGAACGGTGCAAATTAAAAGAGTATATTTCAGTCACAAGGAAAACAAGTCAGAAGCGTTGTGTGAACTGGAGTCAACCACCTTGAGTGTTACATACATTAAATCTGTTTAGTGGCATTATGTTTCACATGGCAGCCTTAGTTGTTTACCTCATAACAAAGACTTTTGGCTTAGCAGTAAACCTCATATTGAAGAACCATTTTCTGATCTGGGTGTATGTAGACCTGCAAATACATGTGGGCAAAAATTGTTGCTAAAAGCAAAGGAAAATGCATTTGTGGGTAAAAGGAACTCTTGTAACAAATGGTTCTGATTGGGTCACAAAAATGGGTACTGAAAGACACAGAAACATATCTTGAAGACGGACTATAAAAACCTTGAATGTTTGATGAAGAATCTGGATATTTTATTCTAGGAAATAAGAGGCAATGAAGATTTTGAATTGGCTAGTACTCTTATAAAAGCACCACTTTCAGGAAAATGAATATGGCAGCAGTATGACCTGTAAATCAAAGATAAAAGCAAAAGATATCAGTTAGGAAGCTACTGTAACAATTCAGAGGCAAGGAATATAGATGCAAATTATACCCTTGCCTGTAACAATTCAGAGAGTTCTGGAATATTGCAAAACGGGGAATGATAGTGGGTTTAAAAACCCAAGTTCCAGAAAAACATCTACTTCTGCTTTATTGACTATGCCAAAGCCTTTGACTGTGTGGATCACAATAAACTGTGGAAATTCTGAAGGAGATGGGAATACCAGACCACCTGACCTGCCTCTTGAGAAATCTGTATGCAGGTCAGGAAGCAACAGTTACAACTGGACATGGAACAACAGACTGGTTCCAAATAGGAAAAGGAGTACATCAAGGCTGTATACTGTCACCCTGCTTATATGAAGAGTACGTCATGAGAAACGCTGGACTGGAAGAAACACAAGCTGGAATCAAGATTGCCAGGAGAAATATCAATAACCTCAGATATGCAGATGACACCACCCTTATGGCAGAAAGTGAGGAGGAACTCAAAAGCCTCTTGATGAAAGTGAAACTGGAGAGTAAAAAGTTGGCTTAAAGCTCAACATTCAGAAAACGAAGATCATGGCATCTGGTCCCATCACTTCATGGGAAATAGATGGGGAAACAGTGGAAACAGTGTCAGACTTTATTTTTGGGGGCTCCAAAATCACTGCAGATGGTGACTGCAGCCATTAAATTAAAAGACGCTTACTCCTTGGAAGAAAAGTTATGACCAACCTAGATAGTATATTCAAAAGCAGAGACATTACTTTGCTGACTTTTGCTGACTAAGGTCCGTCTAGTCAAGGCTATGGTTTTTCCAGTAGTCATGTATGGATGTGAGAGTTGGACTGTGAAGAAGGCTGAGCGCTGAAGAATTGATGCTTTTGAACTGTGATGTTGGAGAAGACTCTTGAGAGTCCCTTGGACTGCAAGGAGATCCAACCAGTCCATTCTGAAGGAGATCAACCCTGGGATTTCTTTGGAGAGAATGATGCTAAAGCTGAAACTCCAGTCCTTTGGCCACCTCATGGGAAGAGTTGACTCATTGGAAAAGACTCTGATGCTGGGAGGGATTGGGGGCAGGAGGAGAAGGGGACGACAGAGGATGAGATGGCTGGATGGCATCACTGACTCGATGGTCGTGAATCTGAGTGAACTCCGGGAGTTGGTGATGGACAGGGAAGCCTGATGTGCTGCTATTCATGGGGTCGCAAAGAGTCGGACACGGCTGAGCAACTAAACTGAAACTGAACTGAAGAGAAATTCTATTAGAAATGCTGTGTCCTTATCTAGAAAGAGTGCTGAAGAAAAGACAGATACAAACGTACAAATATACAAAAATGCACAGATCATACTGTGCACAGATCTTACTATGTACACAAAAATGCACAGATCATACTTTATGTACATTGGCAAAGGTATTGCCCTACAGACACAGCAAGCATATCAATTTTTTCACCTTAGATATAAATTTCAAAGCTGTGATACTGAGTGATATATATGTCTCTATTATTTAAACTATATGCATTCTATATATCAGATGTTTTGTTAAGTTTTTTTTGATACATCTAAGAGACAGTCTTGTATAATAATGCTGAATGTGCAGAATCATATTTTATTTCAGAAAAAAATCAAAGTAAATTTAGATATTTAAATTTTCCATTAAAAACTGAACTTCAGCCAACACAGAGATATTTGAATAACCCATGATGTATTGACAAATACTATTCTGTGATAATGATGACACTGAACCATCACAGGTAGACTGTTTTGTCAAGGGATGATGTGGATTTGCACTTAATCCCCCATACTGCTCATTAGCACATATATTCTCAGAGAAAGGTCCCAGGAAGAGTGCATCTACACTCTAGAGCTAACTGGCCTACCTTGGAATCAAACTCTTCATTCTGGCTTCATTAGTGCAAGCTCTTCTCAACTGGCTTCCAACGCAGATGGATTTCTAAACCTAAAGTTAAGATTTTCTTTCATTTTTTTCCCTATTTTGGTGGAATGAAATGTATTAATTTATTAAACTTGCTGAAAAGTACAATCACCAGACATTTTCACCCCAAAATACTAATTAATTATTAACAAACACTAGTTATATAATTAGTATAGGTTAAAATTAACTCTAAAATAGATAATTTATGCAACTAGAATTGAGGGTGATATCACATTCAGATTAAAGAAAGACAATTCATTATAGCTTTATTTAGATATCTGAACAAAGAACAGTATTTGGGTTGTTCTTGACTCTGATGAAAACCTGTTTTAATTTTCAAACTACACTAGACTAAAACAATACTTCCACATAAGATTTTGGGCACAGAACTTCTAATATCTTTTAATTCTTCCATCCCACCACTGTCTGTCAAACACCTACAATATGTTAAATTAAAAATGAATGTGTTTATCTTGACTCTGTAATTACATATTTTATTGTAATTTGGGGAATTTTAGGTCTTATAATGTCTGCCAGTTGATGCTTTTTGCTATTATTATTGCTTTTGTTCTAATGAACAAAAAGTAACAAACATTTATGAGGAGACAAATTTACTTTTCATTTATGTAAAGTTGTGAGACAATTTTTTTCAGAAAACACATCAAAGTAAATTTAGATATTTAAATTTTCCATTAAAAACTGAACTTCAGCCAATACAGAGATATTTAAATAACCCATAATGTATTAATAAATACCATTTTGTGATAATGATGACACTGAACTATCACCAGGTAGACTGTAAGAATAATTTTTCACAGATAAAGTTACTTATTAATTACATACCAAACTTGAGATTTTGAAAAACTTTAATCACATAGACAGTTCTATCTTGACAGTTCTACTCTGCTTTTAAAATATTTTCATTAGCAATGATGAAATAATTAAAATCATGGAAGTATCAACTAATGTATTTCATTGGAACATTCCATTATTATCAACAGTGTCAGAATTGGGTCTAATCTGAAAATCTAGATGAACGTTAGTGTCATCTTGCTTCTTTTCTGCCTATCACATTGTCTGCTTGTATAAGTCGTTCTATTTATGGCATTACAGTAGTGCCCATTGACATGGCAGGCCCTAATCTGAAGAATATGACATTAAATAAAAACAGTATAGCCATATGCACTTGAGTGTCAAAAGATAAAACAGACATGTTTTAATGTCTAATAAGTAGGTATATCATTTATACATTTTCAATATGATGGTTTCTAATTTCTTGTTTCTATACTAGTGTTCCTATATTCTTGTATTTCTTTCTAACTGAATTCACAGAGCCTTGACAGAAATTCAAACAAACAGGAATGTTTTGTTGTTCTAAGACCTGGCCTATTTGTTTCCATTGCAATACACAAGCCAGCTGTGCTCAAATGCACCAGCTGAAGAACAATGTGGAAATAGAGAAAACAGGCTGGCAGAAATAGCATGCTAAAGGAAATAACTTTGGGCAATTCTGAAATAGTAACATAATCACAATACTAGTCAGCTATGATACGCTAATAAATACTAAATGACCCTTCAGGCATTCCATAGGGTGGAATTATTTAAACCTATATTCCACACTTCTAGCTTAACTCTGTCACTCAAATTACTTGCTTTGTCCTTGCCTAAATAATTTTCTCTGCACTTGTTAGGGCAAGTATTTTTTGTTTGGGTGTCCTAATCCAAACCCAAGTCATGATACATGCTTTGAAGAAAAATTGATTCTTTCGAAATATGGTGCTGGAGAAGACTCTTGAGAGTCCCTTGGACAGCAAGGAGATCTAACCAGTCAATCCTGAAGGAAATCAACCCTGAATATTCATTGGAAGGACTGATGTTGAAGCATGCTGGAGTCCATGGGGTTGCAAAGAGCCCTACACAACTGAACAGCAATGTAGCTAACAGAATACTCTATATGTTATTTTCCCTCCAAAAGTTCAAACACTTTTCATAGTCTAATCTTCTTACCAAATACAACAAAAAACATGACAATATATCAGAACATGCAAAACGACAGAAATGCACATTTGTTTCTCCCATAATAAAAATAATAGTGATAAACTCAAGCTATACAAACTATTTCACATTGACATAACAAAATAAAATGAAGCTCAGCTGGATTCATGGCTTTGTACAATTTCAAATAGTGAGACATAAATCAATAAACTTGCTTCTTTTTTTTTTTTTTTTTTTTTTTGGGCTCACTTCATCTTACCTAGGAAGGTTCTTCTACTACAGAGTTTGTTTAAGGGAATAAGACCAGGTTCCCAGTATGCAAAAATTCAGCCTGATTCTGGGAAGGCTCAATCACAAACTAAACTTGGAATTGCCCAATGGCGATAAGCATAGAATGCCAAGATAGACAAAGAAACCTGTATAACACTAAAACAAAAGGAAGGGTGTTCTTGGCACATGAAATTATTTTCTCTCCTACCAGAGCCAATTTCTTGTATATCAGTGATGCTTTATAAATGTGAATCACTGTAACAAGCAGAGAACAAATGCATGAAACATATGAAATAGAGGGGGTGGGGGAAATTTGAAGAGATGTGTTATATCATTATCAAATAAATTATTTGGTCAAAACTATATAATCTCTCTCAACATTATAGCATTATCTTGGAACCAAAAATAAAGATAGGTAAATATACTAATTTGCAAATTACAGTAATTTGCTTCCAAATTGTTTTGAAATAGTTGTATGTATAACCAGCAAAATACCATATTTATTAATTTTAAACAGATTATCACACAATCCTAAACATACTAGGAATTAGGCATTAATATCTCTGTTTTAGAGATGAGGATAGTGATACTTAGGAGTTAGTAAGTTGCCAAAGATCTAAACACAGATGTCTCTGATTTCAAAATTCTCTTTTAATTTCATAATATTAACTGGAATGAAATATACTTTATAACATTTACCTTATCAGAAGCAATTTCAAGAAGTAATACTAAAATCTCAGCTATGTGTATTGAGCAGTGGGTATATAAGTTAAGCATGAATAAAATCTAAAACAATTTTTATGGAGAGAAGAACCTTTCAAGAAATAACTAGAAAATTATTTAAACATCTTTATATAGATAAGATAACATTATGTAGCTGATATTTCTTTCAATATCTATTTCAGATGAGGCCATCATTAAAAACAGCATTGCAGAGAAATCAAAAGAAGACATTTTTAGTTACTCAATCAACCAATCCTGCCCTATCTTTAGACTTCCTTTTGGGTAAAATCATAAATGACTTGTTTTGGATTTCAGTAACTTGAGCTTGAGAACATAACTAATGCACATTGTTACATAGAAGTGGAGAGAAAGTAACATCAATATAAAGTTAGTAATTAGGAGAGATGTTATTTGGTTCACATAACTTTCACTATCCATATTTATTTAATGATAGTTTTTCTACCCCAATAAAATCATGGTCAGGATATTGAGAATAGAAGTAAGAAATACTGCTTTTCCTCAAGAAGCTATTGGGCTTTGCACACTGCAGATAAATTTAATAAATCACAGAATGTTAGAAGTTACCTAACTCAGTGATCTGCTTTGCTCCACAAGGAATCTGAGGTCAAACAGCTAGTGGCAATGTGCAGTAGAGACCTGAACTTTTATTTCCAAGAATAGAAATAATGTGGTAAAATATAGTCTACTGTAGAGTTACCTGGAAGGGAATTAAAAAATAATGATTCAATATCTGGATTAGATAAGCCAAATCATTTTATTCCTCATAGCACAGTCTTATATCATGTAAAGCAAATGTAATATTAAACTTGAATATTTATTTGCATTTGTGCCTTCTAGAATATTTTATCTTTTTAAGCCTCTCAGAATAAAGCAATATTTACAACTAGATATGGTTTTGTGACTAATTTCTGGCCAATAGGATATAAATATAAGAGTCTTGTTTTTCCTTTCTAGAATGTTGCACTAAAATGTAACCAAATATGCTCCTTCTTTCTCTCATTTATCCTGCTACTTCAAATGTGCACATGTTGGCTGGGTCACTAGAACTAGGGACACTCACGGAGACAGAAGAACGAAGAACTGGAGGCATTTTGGGTTCTACATAACTATTTATTAATAGCTGCCACACCAATCCTGAATGCTTGCGTACAAGAGAAGTCAACATTTAACTCAATATTTTGGGGGCTCTCTGGTACTTCCAGGCAAATAGAATACTAATGTATGGGCTTCTCAGGTGGTGCTCATGGTAAAGAACATGCCGGCAAATGCAGGACACATTGGAGATGCAGGTTCAGTATCCTAGAGAATCCCATGGACCAAGGAGTCTGGAGGGCTACAGTTCAATAAGGTCGCAAAGAGTCAGACAGACAGAAGCAATTTAGCTTGCACACATGCCCACTTGTGTGTGTGTGTGTATGTTTCAATTCCATAACTACCACTGTTTTAGTCTCATCTTGTCTCAGTTATATGACTGGAAACTAACCTGATATCATTGGGAACATATTGACAAATTACACACACAGACATGTCATACACACACACACACACACACACACACACACACACACACACACACACACACACACCACTACACCCACTCACCCAGAAAGAGAGAGAGAGAACATACCCAAAACCCTTGAATAAAGGCTCTAATAATCATTTGCCTCTCTGCACTATAAAACATTGTACAGATTATTTAATAACAACAACAAAAAAGCTGTACCAGGAAAGCTCAGCATTTGAACTTGAATGAAGGGTACTGTACTGCTTTAAATAAAGGAGCTTTTCAAAGAAACACAAATGATTCTTTAATCTATTGTGTTAAATAAAATCTAATTGGATGTCGTTTAAAAACATTGTGTACTTTTGTATTGACCCTAAACTGAGAGTGGATTATTGGACTTACAAGAACTCAACGTTTTAATTTTTGTTATGAAGCTCCACTCCTATCAGCAACACTCTTCTCAACTCTCACCACTACAGAACTCCAATATGGGAACTTATTATTCTAACACTTTGGTTGAATGAATATTTTTCAAAGATGAATGTAGAGATCATTAGATTAAAAACTTATGTTCTGGACTAAATAAAATTCTTTCCTATCTTGTTCCTCCTTTCCCGCTCCCTCACTTTCTTCCTCATTCACCTCCTTGGCATCTTCATCAAAGAAATTTTGAGATTCATATAAAGGATTTTCACAGAAATATATAACCCTAAACTAAAGCAGGGATAAAAAGTTATTTTCTACCTCTCAGATAGAAATTATGAAAATAAGAAAGTTCTCATTTTGCTATAGCTTCCAACTATCTTCCCTCTTGAGGAGTTAAATAGAAGAGTTATTTCTCTGTTTAAATGTACTGCTTTATAAAATTTACCACATATAAAAGTAGGATTGCCCAAGAACATGGTGTTTATATTCTATTTCCATAAATCTGTCAAACTAACCAGGGATGCAAAATGTCAGAGGTGAACTTTTCACACTTCTGTTGTGAACCCAGTTCCCCTCTGAATTTAGTCTTCACAAAGGAATTATTTAACTATAGATCCAGATACTAGATCCTGCAGGATATCCCAGTCTAGGTTAATGATATCAAACACTGCAAAGGCAGTTATCTATTCTCCTCTACCTTGATTAGAACTCCCTTCCTATTTTCTCCACTATTCAGATTACATAATTGTGTTCTTAAGTATATTTGAAAATTAGGTTGCTTCAGTCTGAATACCTAAATGGTGATGTAGTTAGTTTTAATACTACAGAAGAGAAAAGGCAGTTATTTACTTCCACCAAACTCAA
Source organism: Budorcas taxicolor (assembly GCF_023091745.1). Classification (NCBI taxonomy): domain Eukaryota; kingdom Metazoa; phylum Chordata; class Mammalia; order Artiodactyla; family Bovidae; genus Budorcas; species Budorcas taxicolor. The sequence goes on along the minus strand of NC_068913.1, from coordinate 43,779,069 downwards.
CTACCTTCTCAATGCAAGGTTTTAAAATAAAATATTGTTATGGTTAGACAATTAATAAACAGGCACTGTATACAAACTAGAATCTAAGTTGGTCATTTGGGGTTACAAAATATCTATCCATGACTTGACACAGATAACTTCATTCAATAAATATTGAATACCCACTCTATGAAGTGCAATGTGCAGTAGTTTGAGCATTCTTTGGCATTGACTTTCTTAGGGATTGGAATGAAAACAGACATTTTCCAGTCCTGTGGCCACTGCTGAGTTTTCCATATTTGCTGGCATATTGAGTGCAGCACTTTCACAGCATCATCTTTTAGGATTTGAAATAGCTCAACTGGAATTCCATCACCTCTACTAGCTTTGTTCATAGTGATGCTTCTGAAGGCCCACTTGACTTCACATTCCAGGATGTCTGGCTCTAGATGAGTGATCAGACCACTGTGATCATCTGGGTCATGAAGATCTTTTTTGTACAGTTAATCTGTGTATTCTTGCCACCTCTTCTTAGTATCTTCTGCTTCTGTCAGGTCCCTACCATTTCTGTCCTTTATTGAGCCCATCTTTGCACAAAATGTTCCCTTGGTGTCTCTAATTTTCTTGAAGAGATCTCTAGTCTTTCCCATTCTATTGTTTTTCTCTATTTCTTTGAATTGATCATTGAAGAAGGCTTTCTTATCTCTCCTTGCTATTCTTTGGAACTCTGCATTCAAATGGGTATATCTTTCTTTTTCTCCTTTGCTTTCGCTACTCTTCATTTCACAAATATTTGTAAGGCCTCCTCAGACAGCTGTTTTGCTTTTTTGCACTTCTTTTTCTTGGGAATGGTCTTGATCATTGCCTCCTGTACAATGTCACAAACCTCCCTCCATAGTTCTTCAGGCACTCAATCTATCAGATCTAGCCCCTTAAATTTATTTCTCACTTCCACTGTATAATCATAAGGGATTTGACTTAGGTCATACCTGAATGGTCTAGTGGTTTTCTCTACTTTCTTCAATTTAAGTCTGAATTTGCCAATAAGGAGTTCATGATCTGAGCCACAGTCAGCTCCTGGTCTTGTTTTTGCTGACAGAATATAATCAATCTGATTGGTTTGCAATGCCAAAGAATGCTCAAACTACCACACGATTGCACTAATCTCACACGCTAGTAAAGTAATGCTCAAAATTCTCCAAGCCAGGCTTCAGCAATACATGAACCGTGAACTTGCAGATGTTCAAGCTGGTTTTAGAAAAGGCAGAGGAACCAGAGATCAAATTGTCAAGATCCTCTGGATCATCAAAAAAGCAAGAGAGTTCCAGAAAAACATCCATTTCTGCTTTATTGACTATGACAAAGCCTTTGACTACGTGGATCACAATAAACTGTGGAAAATTCCGAAAGAGATGGGAATACCAGACCACCTGACCTGCCTCTTAAGAAACACGTATGTAGGTCAGGAAGCAACAGTTAGAACTGGACGTGAAACAACAGACTGGTTCCAAAGAGGTTCAAGGCTGTATATTGTCACCATACTTATTTAACTTTTATGCAGAGTACATCATGAGAAACTCTGGGCTGGATGAAGCACAGCTGGAATCAAGATAGCTGGGAGAAATATCAATAACCTCAGATATGCAGATGACACCACCCTGATGGCAGAAAGTGAAGAAGAATTAAAGAGCCTCTTGATGAAAGTGAAAGAGGTGAGTGGAAAGGTTAGCATTAAGCTCAACATTCAGAAAACAAAGATCATGGCATCTGGTCCCATCACTTCATGGCAAATAGATGGGGAAACAGTAGAAACAGTGGTTGACTTTATTTTGGGGGGCTCCAAAATCACTGCAGATGGTGACTGCAGCCATGAAAATTAAAAGACATTTACTCTTTGGAAGAAAAGTTATGACCAACCTAGACAGCATATTAAAAAGTTGAGACATTACTTTGTCAACAAAGGTCCAGCTAGTTAAGGCTATGGATTTTCCCAGTAGTCATGTACAGGTGTGAGAGTTAGACTATAAAGAAAGCTGAGTGCCGAAGAATTGAAGCTTTTGAACTGTGGTGTTGGAAAAGACTCTTGAGAGTCCCTTGGACTGCAGGGACATCCAACCAGTCCATCCTAAAGGAGATCAGTCCTGGGTGTTCATTGCAAGGACTGATGTTGAAGCTGAAACTCCAATACTTTGGCCACCTGATGCGAAGAGCTGACTCATTTTTAAACACCCTGATGCTGGGAAAGATTGAGGGCAGGAGGAGAAGGGGATGACAGAACATGAGATGGTTGGATGGTATCACTGACTCAATGGACATGGGTTTGGGTAAACTCCGGGAGTTGGTGATGGACAGCGAGTTCTGGCCTGATGCGGTTCATGGGGTTCCAAAGAGTCAGACACAAACGAGCGACTAAACTGAACTGAACTGATAAAATTAAACTGATTAAAGTGAAAGTGAAGTAGCTCAGTCATGTCCGACTCTTTGAGACCCCGTGGACTGTAGCCTACCAGGCTCTTCCCTCCATGGGATTCTCCAGGCAAGAGTAATGGAGTGGGTTGCCATTGCCTTCTCCAGGGGATCTTCCCAACCCAGGGACTGAACCCGGATCTCTCGCATTGCAGGCAAACGCTTTATCTTCTGAGCCACCAGAGAACCTAAAAGCGATTAAGGATTTAGAAAAAAAAAAAGAAAAAGGGTGGATGGCATGGACTTCCAAGTTTCCAGTTCAGTTGACCTAACTGAGCATCATTAGAATAAACTGGGAAGTCAGGAGGTACAAAATACTAAAATGGAAACTAAGTTTAAATTTAAATTTAAAGGGATCAAACACAGCATATATGTGGAAATGTACAGAGAGCAGTTGGAAAACATGGGGCTAGTTCCCGTCAGAGAAGCCTGTTTGAAAATTCGACAGCTTCAGATTGAAAATCAGGTCTGAACATCACCTGTATAAATTCACTAACCAACAACAGGTAGAAAAATTTGGCTTTATGATTCATAAAGAAATATTTTCTTCAGTGAAAAATTTAATAATTTGGACATTTATAGAAGCAGAGTTGAGATTAAATTGAAATAGTACTTCCATAAACTGTTCCAACCTGAATCTGTCCCACCTTAAATATAGTCCAATAACAATGGCTTCTACGCTCCATGACCACTACCAAGAATTACCATCTTGCCACAGTTGTGTTTATTTGGTATATTCAGATTATTTAGGATATCATTATTTATTAACAGGCTGACCTATATTTATTCTTGGCAGGTTATAAATACACACAGAAAGCTAAAAACTGCCTAGGCTTATCACTGAATATTAAAATTTTAAATGAAAAATTATTATAATCATCATCATTTTCATGTTACTGGTTGGTCTAGGAACAATCAGAAGAATCTTCAAACTTGAGTGCTAAGGAAAATTAACATGCATCTGAAAGATATCTATACCTGAAAAGATATCTATATCTAAAAGATACTACACCTCTTTATTGGATTATATTGGATGGTAGATCAACTGAGTTAATACTCCACTGAAAATACATAATTGTCATTGCTCTCATTAGCCCAAGGTATATCCCTTAGAAAGCTGATATTTAAGAATGAGACATATCTTACTTTCTATATTTTTAAATAGTTAAATATTTAGATGGGATTTGGGGTACACTTTACATGAAGCCTTTTTAAACATGCCTTGTGTTTTAAACATAAAATGAATAATAAAAGTAGACCCTGTGAAGCTATATTAGAGAAATGAATAAGTTCTATATACTCACAAATATCTACATAAATATCTACGAGGATATCTATTTAAATATTCTCAAAACCAAGTCCATAAAAACTGTGGAAAATTCTGAAAGAGATGGGAATACCAGATCATCTGACCTGCCTCTTGAGAAACCTGTATGCAGGTCAGGAAGAAACAGGCAGAACTGGACATGGAACAACAGACTGGTTCCAAAGAGGAAAAGGAGTACACCAAGGCTGTATATTATCACCCTGCTTATTTAACTTATATGCGGAGTACATCATGAGAAACTCTGGGCTGGATGAAGCACAATCTGGAATCAAGATTGCTGGGAGAAATATCAATAACCTCTGATATGCAGATGACACCACCCTGATGGCAGAAAGTGAAGAAGAACTAAAGAGCCTCTTGATAAAAGTGAAAGAGGAGAGTGAAAAAGTTGGCTTAAAGCTCAACATTCAGAAAACTAAGATCATGGCATCTGGTCCCATCACTTCGTGGGAAATAGATGGGGAAACAGTGGAAACAGTGGCTGACTTTATTTTTGGGGGCTCCAAAATCACTGCAGATGGTGATTGCAGCCATGAAATTAAAAGATGCTTGCTCCTTGGAAGGAAAGTTATGACCAACCTAGACAGCATATTAAAAAGCTGAGACATTACTTTGCCTAGTCAAACTAGACATTACTCTGTCTAGTCAAGGCTATGGTTTTTCCAGTAGTCATGTATGGATGTGAGAGTTGGACTATAAAGAAAGATGAGTGCCGAAGAATTGATGCTTTTGAACTGTGATGTTGGAGAAGACTCTTGAGAGTCCCTTGGACTGCAGGGACATCCAACCAGTCCATCCTAAAGGAGATCAGTCCTGGGTGTTCATTGGAAGGACTGATGTTGAAGCTGAAACTCCAGTGCTTTGGCCACCTGATGCGAAGAGCTGACTCATTTTTAAACACTCTGATGCTGGGAAAGATTGAGGGCAGGAGGAGAAGGGGACGACAGAGCACGAGATGGTTGGATGGCATCACCGACTCGATGGACATGGGTTTGGGTATACTCCGGGAGTTGGTGATGGACAGGGAGGCCTGGTGTGCTGTGGTTCATGGGCTCGCAAGGAGTCGGACACGACTGAGTGACTGAACTTAACTGAATTAGTCCACATATGCAGTGCTTCTAAATTAAAGATATATTTTTCCATTCAAAAAATGCTTTTTCACTTTTCATAAAAAAAATTATTCCACAGAACAGCTTTCAATTTATGGTTTCATTCTGTTCAAATTAAATCAAATTGTCTCAATATATAGTAAATCTTAACCATAGACACTGTAGTATAAGCTTTATTGACAAGTCAACAAATCAAAAGCAGTGTTTTGATTTCTCTATATTTCTTAGCAAAATTTACAGTGTTGGTGAAAAAAAGTTCTGCTGCCTACCTTCAGTAGAGTTTTGTGGACTTTTGCTGGCCAGGGAGGGGGAAGGGTAAAGTTAGCAAAAAAGGGAAAATAAATGTGGAAAAGCTCTTTGTATAAGCTCGTCAGAAAATTTTAGATTTTTCACATGGTAAAATTAACTTTTCTGTAATAATAAAATAATCTTACTGAATGCAGAGTCAAAAGTCTACCAAATTAACAATAGGATTCAGCAGTTGACCTTAAAGGTTATTTTCAAGTTAATGTCTTTTTAATAGGAATTGAAACAAAAATTTATCCACTTTAAAAGCTTAAAAAAAGATGTTAGCCAATAAAACATTTTTATCAGGGAACACTATTTAGAAAATTAGAAGAATGTGTCTTGTTTTTAAGCTAAATGGATTAAAACTGGAAGAAATTAGTTTTCTGAAGAAGCAAGAACATTCGTTGCAAAGAACGCTTGTGTACTTGACATAAATTCTTATTTGCTAAATAGAAAATTGTATGTTTAATTTTTTAAATATTATATTAAAAATCTGAATGTATATCAATAATTAAATCTCCTGCATTTAGTCATTTCTCTTCCTCATAGCAAGAAAATAAGGCTTTGCAGGATATTTTATTTAGCCTTGGCAATTAGGACTATATGGAAACAAATGACAAAGAGGTGATTTCACAAAGTTAGTATCTAATTTGATGCCTTTATTGACCTTTATCCCCATTCCCACTGAATCCTCAAGTTTCTATAAAAGCTTCAAGCAAATTTATTGGAAAAAAATAAGTTTTTCTAGGTTTTTATCAAATCCTTTGTGTCTTTGAGAATATTGGAAAAAAAATAGGTTTTTCGTTTGTTTTTTTTTGCCAGAAAGTTACTAAAGAAACATAGAGGAAAAAAGCTACCTAAAGGAATGAATTTCTCAACTCCTACTCAATTGTGAGTTCTACAAGATTAACCCACACAAATGTCTGGGGTCCCAAGCACTATGAGAAAAATACAAAACAGTTTCCAAAATGACCCTGAGTATATAATCAGGTATCTAACTATAAATGCTGTTTACATTGTATGTAGTAACAGATATGTGCTTATAACCTCTACTTTTTCATACATTACATATGCAAGGAATATAACAGAACTCAACAAATATTGAAGCAAATCCATTTTCACTTTAGCTTTTCTAACAGAAAAGGACAATAGCCTTATCTACCAGAAGCAAGGCAATGGCATCTTTCACACTGTATCGTAGTGTTAAACTGTGCCCTGCACCCACTTGAGTTCATGTCTGCAGCACCAAGGAAGACTAGAATCAATATTAAATTGCTAACTCTGAATATTAATAAATGGTTTCTGCAGTGAAATAAAGACTGATAAGCTTGAGTGTTAGTTTAAGTGAATAGCCTATTCTCTTTCCCTTTCTACACTTGCTTTTGCCAAACTTCACCCAGGCTGGAAGTAATCATAATAATTGGAAACAGAAGAAGGAAATAGCTGATGCTGCTAGGCAAGATGAAATAACTCTGCAACTCAAGTAATACTAAATATAAGCTCCACATGAGCATACTATAACAAAACACCTGAGATAAGACCATTATTTGGAGCCAAATCCCCAAGTTCATATTTCACAAGTAGATACATCTTATAAATGTAATATTTATAAAGTATCTGGATGCCACTGAGTGTAAACAAATAGCAGGTTTATGTCAACTGTAGCAGTAAGACTTACAATTTTCTAAGGGGTAAGGAAGAAGTCAAATAAGAAATCTTTGATCCCTAAAAAACACTCATATAAAGGGATAATGCAGTAAAGTTTCAAATTCACAAAATAAAATTTGTTCAAAAACTTCAGAAAGCATAAAATCACTGGTAAGGGAATTTTAAACTCTTTGTCATCTGTAGGATTTGTTTTTCCCTGTCTTTTAACATGGTCCTATTATAGTATTTTTATAGTTGCCAACTGTGTATGTTATGCAATATTGAGACAGTTAAATAAGAAACACTATAACATTTCTAAGATGCTTATGATTTCAACATGAAAATTAGTGATTAATTTTGAAGTGTTTGAATCATTCTAAGATAGGAAGAAGGAAAAGAAATGAGTGTCATCTCTATCAGAAAGTCTGAGGTTTTGGAAAGGAAAATAGAACTAGAAAAGTGACACAACATTTGGGTATTATAACTGACTGATATGCAGTTTTGTACCCATCTAGGGTATTGGATCATTCATTAATTATCTAGACTCTGTCCTGTTCTGTTTCAGTAATACAGTAAAGTTGATAACAGTATGAGGTTTTAAGTCAGGCTGCCATTTAGTACTGAGTGACCTTGGGCAAATAATGGAACTTTATGCTTCCGTCTCCTCAGTTTTAACTGAGATGATAAATATCACTTTCCCTCATAGAGTTAACGTGAGCCTTTAATGAATGTAATTAGATATGAAGTGGGACTATTGTATTTTTGTGGAATAGTGCTTCAGAGATGAGCACAATGGGAAATAAGCCAAGTTATCAATCATACCTACAGTAAAACCAGCCTAAAGACCATCACTCCCAACAAACCAGATGAGAAGATTATGTATTTGAAAAAAAAAAATCCACAAGAAAGATTTCTTGAAGGGAATATTAATGGACAATGATGTCTCATTTCCCCTTCCTTCTAGACTGTGCAGCACATAAAAAAGTAATAGTTCATGAGGGCCACTCCCAGGCTACCTATTCATTTAATTCTTAAAACACTCACAGTTGCCCCACCTGCTACTCTCAAGCAAAATGTGAGAGAATTCTTGGAAGAACTTGAAAGATCAAAAGCCTGGAGACAGCATAAAGACAGGAATTTATGCCCACTTATCATCAGAGAAGGGGCTTCCTTGGTGGCTCAGCGATAAAGAATCTGCCTGCCACTGCAGAGGACACAGGTTCAATCCCTGGATCAAGAAGATACCCTGGAGAAGGAAATGGCAACCCACTCCAATATTCTTGACTGGAAAATCCCATGGACAGAGGTGCCTGGTGAGCTATAGTTCATGGGACCACAAAAGAGTCAGACATAACTTAGCAACTAAACAACAACAACAATTGCCAGAGAAACCTGATGGTGGGAGCTTGAGTGAAGCTGTCCCTGATACTGGAGCAAGAAGAGATGTGGCTGAATTTTCACAACATGATGAAACAAGAGTATATGAAGTTTTCCTCCTCCTATGACCTAACCTCAGAGGAGACTAGTAGAGGATGAATGAAGTGGAGTAAATAAAGAGAAGAAATGAACCATACTAATCTTTTTGAATTTTCATAGGCTTTACACTGTTGTGTTATTTTCTACTGTACAGCAAAGTCAATCAGCTATATGTTTACATATACCCTTTTTTAAATTTCCTTTTCATTTAGGTCACTACTGAGCATTGAATAGAGTTCCCTATGCTATACAGTTGATTCTCATTAATCATCTATTTTATACATAGTACCAACAGTGTATATATGTCAATCCCAATCTCCCAATTCATCCCTTATTATTGAGTTCAAGAGTTCCTGATCAAGACTGAGCTTAAACAATAGGAGAAACTTTCAAATGAACCCAAGAAAATTTGTATTTTGAACAGATTACATTTTTTTTTAATACCTGAAAGAGAGACTATTCTGGATTTTGAAAGTAAAAACAATTAAGAGGTGAGACACTAAGGGTTTTAGTAAAGCAGGGGTAAGTGAGAGAAAAATAATTTTTTCTTGTTTGTACCCTTTGAGTCCAACCTGTTTAATACACTAGTCACATGAGAAAGTATATGTGGATGGAATGTACTAAGTGGTCAACATACTCTTTCTGTTTTTATTACTAAATATTTTTATTCATTTCCCCTAAGTAACTTCAACAATGCTTACACTGCAAGGCTAAGTTACCTGTGAACTTTTAAGTTCAACATGAATAACTTCAGGAAATGTAACATAAAAACTTAAACTCAAAAATAAAAAAATTAATTGATTTACCTATCAACCAAATACATCAAAATATCAAGTGGAAAAAAAGGAGAACATAATCTCAGTAAAAAAATATGTATTGCATTTTTCTTGACTGAGCTCTTATTTCTGATTACTCAATTTAAAAATATTTTTAAAGGGATGGGACACAAATACCATTTTATTACTAATTTACTATGAAACACTTAATCTACCACATCTACATTTTCCTTAGTTCTCAAACAGAGCAATTTTCTCTGCTAGAACAGCCTAAAACAATTCTCCTCCTAGATGAAAACCTCCCTCCTGGAGCAAAAGAGCTAATTTAATTCTCCCAATAAAGAAAATTTCAGTGTAACTAACCTTCTAAGCTATCTTCTGATACTGGAGGTCTGTGGCAATGTCATTATGCCTCAATCATTAGTAGCTAAGTTCTCTTGGATATTGATAGGCAACCTGGTTTTTGCAGGGCTTATATTATTTTGAATCAAATAAGCATAGGTTACATATGTTATATATGCTTAACTATTTAACACATAACTTTCAAATTAAACAGATTTCTTTCACAACAGTTTTAGTGTAAGGATGGAACTGAGACACAAGATAAATTTTGTGAGTTAATCACGGCCAAGAATGCATCTAAGAACAAAATAGGGCATATCTTGAGGGAAAAATAACTTTTAGCAAAATAAGTCTCATAATGGATGATGTAGGTAGTGATCATGTTGCCAAAATTCTACCACAACATAATATAAAGATGTGTCAGTTCAGTCACTCAGCAGTATCTGACTGTTTGCAACCCCATGTTGCAGCATGCCAGGCCTCCCTGTCCATCACCAACTCCCGGAGTTTACCCAAACTCATGTCCATTAAGTCAGTGATGGCATCTAACCATCTCATCCTCTGTCATCTCTTTCTCTGCCTGCCTTCAATCTTTCCCAACATCAGGGTCTTTTCAAATGAGTCAGCTCTTCGCATCAGGTGGCCAAAGTATTGGAGTTTCAGCTTCAACATCGGTCCTTCCAATGAACACCCAGGACTGATCTCCTTTAGGATGGACTGGTTGGATGTCCTTGCAGTTCAAGGGACTCTCAAGAGTCTTCTCCAACACCACAGTTCAAAAGCATCAATTCTTCAGCACTCAGCTTTCTTTACATTCCAACTCTCACATCCATACATGTGAGACATCTCACATGACTACTGGAAAAACCATAGCCTTGACTAGACAGACCTTTGTTGACAAAGTAATATCTCTGCTTTACCTGTTTGAATGCAGAGTTCCAAAGAATAGCAAGGAGAAATAAGAAAGCCTTCCTCAGTGATCAGTGCAAAGAAATAGAGGAAAACAACAGAATGGGAAAGACTAGAGATCTCTTCAAGAAAATTAGAGATACCAAGGGAACATTTTGTGCAAAGATGGGCTCAATAAAGGACAGAAATGGTATGGACCTAACAGAAGCAGAAGATATTAAGAAGAGGTGGCAAGGATACACAGAAGAACTGTACAAAAAAGATCTTCACAACCCATATAATCATGATGGTGTGATCACTCACCTAGAGCCAGACATCCTAGAATGTGAGGTCAAGTGGGCCTCAGAAAGCATCACTATGAACAAAGCTAGTGGAGGTGATGGAATTCCAGTTGAGCTATTTCAAATCCCAAAAGATGATGCTCTGAAAGTGCTGCACTCAATTTGCCAGCACATTTGGAAAACTCAGCAGTGGCCACAGGACTGGAAAAGGTCAGTTTTCATTCCAATCCCAAAGAAAGGCAATGTCAAAGAATGCTCAAACTACCACACAATTGCACTCATCTCACACGCTAGTAAAGTAATGCTCAAAATTCTCCAAGCCAGGCTTCAGCATTACACGAACCATGAACTTCCAGATGTTCAAGCTGGTTTTAGAAAAGGCAGAGGAATCCGAGATCAAATTGCCAACATCCACTGGATCATCGAAAAAGCAAGAAAGTTCCCCAAAATCATCCATTTCTGCTTTATTGACTATGCCAAAGCCTTTGACTGTGTGGATTCACAATAAACTGTGGAAAACTCTCCTAGAAACCCTCAATATCAATGATGCATTGCCTTTTTCTCTAGAAGAATCCTCCTACTCTCCTCACGTGATCCCCTACTCAAGAATTCTCTTTTCTATGAATTGTTGTTTGGAATCTCAGGAGAGACCAAAAACCCTTCTCCCAGGTATAGGTCTTCTGAAATATTTATTGCATTCAAAATTCTTTTTACAGTAGTTGTTAAATAAAACTGAACATTAATATACAGTATGTATGATAACTATAATAATATCAAACAATACAGATGTGACATATACATATTACATATATATAATATTGAATCTATACTATACTCCAGGCCTTAGGCTAAACATCCTATAGGTATTACAACATTTATTCCTCATAACATTTGTGCAAAGTAAGTCTGTAATGTTACCTATTTTTACAAAGGATGGAACTGATATAGAGATGTAAAAATAATTTGTTCAATTCACAACTAGTATGAAGAATAAAGCTGTGAGTGGAATCCACACTTGTCTGTTTCCAAAGCTCTGTGCTCTTAACTATATACTACATTATGAAATTTCTGGCACAGGATCAAGAGTTACACACCTTACTATAATCACTGTCTAGCACAGTGCCTAGAACATAGCACAACATTAAAACATATACAGAGTTTATGCAACTATTTGAACTGTAATCAATGTTGTAGAATACTAAGGACTCCTATATTTCTCTATATTTACTCCATATTTCTTCATTTTATTCCATATTTCTTCTCCAAAATGTTTTTCCTTACCTTTTATTCTGATTACATAATGGATGCTATCTTTAAAAGATAAAAGAACCTTCTTAATGATTTTTAACTTAGGCCACATACACGTACCATAGGATGAACTACTTGAGGACATAGATGATATCTTAATGAAGTCATATTCATCTTTTTGTCACCAGTCTCTAGTTCAATGCCAGACAGAGAATAGGTTACCAATAAATGTTCTCTAAATAATGATTTACTTTTGCATTCCAGTCCCCTATAATGAAAAGAACATCTGTCTTGGGTGTTATAAGCTCTTGTACGTCTTCATAGATCCGTTCAACTTCATCTTCTTCAGCATTACTGGTTGGGGAATAGACTTGGATTATTTTGATACTGAATGGTTTGTCTTGGAAATGAACAGAGATCATTCAATCATTTTGGAGATTGCACCCAAGTACTGCATTTTGGAATCTTTCATGGACTATGAGGGCTACTCAATGTCTTCTAAGGGATTCTTGCCCACAGTAGTAGATATAAGGTCATCTGAGTTAAATTCACCAATTCCAGTCTATTTTAGCTCACTGATTCCTAAAATGTCGATGTTCACTCTTGCCATCTCCTGTTTGACCACTTCCAATTTCCCTTGATTCATGGACCTAACATTCCAAGTTCCTATGCAATGTTGTTCTTTACAGCATCGTACTTTACTTCCATCACCAGTCACATCTGGCTGTTGTTTTTGCTTTGGCTCCATCTCTTCATTCTTTCTGGATTTGTTTCTTCACTGTTCTCCAGTAGTATATTGGGCACCTACCAACCTAGAGAGTTCATCTTTCAGTGTCCTATCTTTTTGCCTTTTCATACTTTTTATGGGGTTCTCAAGGGAAGAATACTGAAGCGGTGTGCCATTCCCTTATTCAGTGGACCACATTTTCTCAGAACTTTCCACCATGATCCATCCATCATGGGTGGCCCTACACAGCATGTCTCACGGTTTCACTGAACTAGACAAGGCTGTAGTCCATGTGATCAGCAAAAACAAGACCGGGAGCTGACTATGGCTCAGATTATGAACTCCTTATTCGAAATACATACTTAAACTGAAGAAAGTAGGGAAAACCACTAGAACATTCAGACATGACCTAAATCAAATCCTTTATGATTATACAGTAGAAGTGACAAATAGATTCAAGGGATTAGGTCTGAGAGCCAGAGTGTCTGAAGAATTATAGACAGAGGTTCGTGACATTGTACAGGAGGCAGTGATCAATACCATCCCCAATAAAAAGAAATGCAAAAAAAGCAAAATGGTTGTCTAAGGAGGCCTTAAAAATAGCTGAGAAAAGAAGAGAAGCTAAAGGCAAAAGAGAAAAGGAAAGATATACCCATCTGAATACAGAGTTAGAAAGAATAGCAAAGAGAGATAACAAAATCTTCCTCAGTGATCAATGCAAAAAAAAAGAGGAAAATGATAGAATGGGAAAGACTAGAGATCTCTTCAAGAAAATTAGAGATACCAAGGGAACTTTTCGTTAAAAGATGGGCACAATAAAGGACAGAAACGGTATAGTCCTAACAAAAGCAGAAGATATTAAGAAGAGGTGGCAAGGATACACAGAATATCTATACAAAGAAAATCTTCATGACCCAGATAACTATGATGGTGTGATCACTCACCTAGAGCCAGACATCCTGGAATGCAGAGTCCATTGGGCCTTAGCAAGCATCACTATGAACAAAGCTAGTGGAGGTGATGGAATTCCAGTAGAGCTATTTCAAATCCTAAAACATGATGCTGTGAAAGTGCTGCACTCAATATGCCAGCACATTTGGAAAACTCAGCAGTGGCCACAGGACTGGAAAAGGTCAGTTTTCATTCCAATCCCAAACAAAGGCAATACCAAAGAATACTCAAATTACCATACAATTGCACTCATCTCACATGCTAGCAAAGTAATGTTCAAAATCCTCCAAGCCAGGCTTCAACATTATGTGAAACTTGAAATTCCAGATGTTCAAGCTGGATTTAGAAAAGGCAGAAGAATCAGAGATCAAATTGCCAAAAAGCAAGAGAGTTCCAGAAAAACATCTATTTCTGCTTTATTGACTATGCCAAAGCCTTTGACTGTGTAGATCACAACAAACTGTGGAAAATTCTTAAAAAGCTGGGGCTACCAAAGCACCTTACCTGCCTCCTGAGAAATCTGTATGCAGGTCAAGAAGCAACAGTTAGAACTAGACATGGAACAACAGACTGGTTCCAAGGAGGAAAAGCAGTATGTCAAGGCTGTATATTGTCACCCTGCTTATTTAACTTATACGCAGAGTACATCATGAGAAACGCTGGGCTGGATGAAGCATAAGCTGGAATCAAGATTGCCAGGAGAAATATCAATAACCTCAGGTATGGAGATGACACCACGCTTATGGCAGAAAGCAAAGAGGAACTAAAGAGCCTCTTGATGAAAGTGAAAGAAGAGAGTGAAAAGGTTGGCTTAAAACTCAACATTCAGAAAACTAAGATCATGGCATCTGGTCCCATCACTTCATGGCAAATCGATTGGGAAACAATGGAAACAGTGACAGACTTTATTTTGCGGGGCTCCAAAATCACTGCAGATGGTGACTGTAGCCATGAAAATTAAAAGATACTTGCTCCTTGGAATAAAAGTTATGACTAACCTAGACAGCATATTAAAAAGCTGAGACATTACTTTGTCAACAAAGGTCCATCTAGTCAAGGCTATGATTTTTCCAGTAGTCATGTATGGATTGAGAGTTGGACTATAAAGAAAGCTGAGTGCCAAAGAATTGATGCTTTTGAACTGTGATGTTGGAGAAGACTCTTGAGAGTCCCTTGGGCTGCAAGGACATCCAACCAGTTCATCCTAAAGGAGATCAGTCCTGGGTGTTCATTGGAAGGACTGATGTTGAAGTTGAAACTCCAATACTTTGTCCACCTGACGGGAAGGACTGACTCATTCGAAAAGACTGTGATGCTGGGAAAGATTGAGGGCAGGAAGAGAGGGGGATGACAGAGGATGAGGTGGTTGGATGGTATCACTGACTGGATGGACATGAGTTTGAGTAAGCTCTGGGAGTTGGGGATGGACAGGGAAGCCTGGCATGCTGCAGTCCGTGGGGAGGCAAAGAGTCGGACATGACTGAATGATTGGACTGAACTGAAATAATAACTAGATGAATTCTAGCTCCAGAAAAATGGTGTTGGAACATTTCTGATGAGTCAGTTTACAATTATATGCTCCTGGATTGGTGGCATAGACATTTGTAACATTATATAATTCAAAAAATATTTCTAGTTGTTTCTGGCAGGCATTGGTGGGTATATTTTTGTAGTTGATTTATTTTCTTGATTATGTTCTATTTTGGATATTGTTAAAATAACTCTTTGTTCCATATAATGTACTTCTGAATAGTTATAGTTTTCTGTAATTTAAAACAGAGGTCCAACCAGATAAAACTTAGTGAGATAATGGAGACACACCTAGAATTTGAGTGAATTTGTGTAACAAGAATATACATCTTGGTTTATTCTCCAAATAGATATCTGTTTCTGAAAGATATTCAGTAATGCTTCCCAAAACAATAAAATGGCAATAAAATAGCTATTTTTATACCATTTTTCAGTTATATCTGTCAAAAGACTTTGGTCTCAGAATAACAGAAAACCCAATCCAAATGGTTCAACATATCTTATGTACTGTTAGCTCAATAACAAAAAGTCTTAAGAAAAGACTAGTTCTGGGCTCATTATTTTAGCAGATCATCACTCAGTTCAGATTGTCACTCAGTTCAGCCATTCTCCACCGCTGGGCTTCTCCTCAAGATCACAAGATGGCTCCAGTGGCTCCAGGTATCACCTCCATACATAGCAACCTTCATAGAAAAATGAATATATTTGTCCTGGATCTTATTTCTGAGAAACTAAAAAGCTTGTCAGAAAGTCCACAAAGGGATTAACTTTACTTTTCATTACTTAGAACTGAGTTATAAGCCATTTCCTAAAGCAGTCACTGGCAAAGAGATGGAACTACCATGCTTGACTTAGAATACTTTAAATTCATCCCCTTGGGATAAGGCTGACATAATACAAAGCACATGGCACAGCATCACATCATTGTGTAGTTCAGTTCAGTTCAGTTCATTCACTCAGTTGTGTCCGATTCTTTGCGACCCCATGAATTGCAGCACGCCAGGCCTCCCTGTCCATCACCAACTCCCGGAGTTCACTCAGACTCACGTCCATCGAGTCAGTGATGTCATCCAGCCATCTCATCCTCTGTCGTCCCCTTCTCCTCCTGCCCTCAATCCCTCCCAGCATCAGAGTCTTTTCCAATGAGTCAATTCTTCGCATGAGGTGGCCAAAGTACTGGAGTTTCAGCTTTAGCATCATTCCTTCCAAAGAAATCCCAGGGTTGATCTCCTTCAGAATGGACTGGTTGGATCTCCTTGCAGTCCAAGGGACTCTCAAGAGTCTTCTCCAACACCACAGTTCAAAAGCATCAATTCTTCGGCGCTCAGCCTTCTTCACAGTGCAACTCTCACAGAGAGTTTAATAAAACTGGCATTCTGTTCAGTAAGGAATGAGGGGATGGGGAAAGAAGAAATGCATCCCAGATAGACAATCAACAATGTCTCTAATACCTTTGTGACTTTCTAAAGTCTATCTGAAAACATACTCAACAGAAGCAAAACCACTCAATGCTAAAAGTGAATTTCCCCAAAGATAAAGGGTCTTATGATGCTCTTAATGGGCTTCCCCGGGAGCTCAGAGGTTAAAGCGTCTGCCTGCAATGTGAGAGACCTGGGTTCGATTCCTGGGTTGGGAAGATCCCCTGGAGAAGGAAATGGCAACCCACTCCAGTATTCTTGCCTGGAGAATCCCATGGACAGAGGAGCCTGGTGGGCTATAGTCCATGGGGTCTTAATACTAGACAATGAAGAATTTCCTATTAATTTTGATATAAGAATATAAAAGGATTTTTTTTTTTTTTTTGGATTCACAGTAGTATGTTAGCACACTGCTTGGGCTATCAAAGTGAAAGTGAAGTTGCTCAGTCATGTCCGACTCTTTATGACCCCATGGACTGTAGCCTACCAGGCTCCTCCCTCCATGGGATTCTCCAGGCAAGACTACTGGAGTGGGTTGCCATTTCCATCTCCAGGGGATCTTCCCGACCCAGGGATTGTCCTGGGCTATCAAAGACATAATAAATTTTAAACAGTTTTTAGTAAAGCTTATGGTATACGTATACTTCACAAATTCATATATATCCACTCCAAAGTAAATTAATTTGACATAAGGAAACTAGATATAAATTAAAACCTCAATATAATTCAAAATATCATATTCTCCATTTCATGACAAAATCCTTTAGGACTCAATTAAGCTTGGTTTTTCTTGACATTTTAAAATTCTCCATAAAGCAACATTAGTACCTATATTTTAACTAGATAAGTTAAGAATCATTTAACTTATTTTTAAATGATTAATTCTTTAGAATTATAATATATCAAATACTCATTGGACTTCCGTTGTGGCTCAGCTGGTAAACAATCTTCCTGCAATGTGGGAGACCTGGGTTTGATCCCTGGTTGGGAAGATCCCCTAAAGAAGGGAAAGGCTACCCACTTCAGTATTCTGGCCTGGAGAACTCCATGGACTGTATAGTTCATGGGGTCACAAAGAATCAGACATGATTAAGCAACTTTCACATATACTCAGAGCATGTTGGATTCAGTCCTCTCATTTTATTCTGAGACAGTTAAACCAGTGCAATTTAAATTACTCTGTAAATATGTTATCAAGTTCATGAATAAGCATGCTCCTTATCTCTGTCCCTTCTTTACATTACATTATATTACATTAACATTAGGACATTATCTTAGGCATCCTAGTCCACCAGCCACTTAGTGATGTAAATAAAAATGACTAAAATCCAAACTGTTAAACTATTATCATTTCTTAACAACCAATATATATGAAATACAGAAATCATCTGGGTACTCAATGTCATTATGTCTTTTAGGTCTCTCATTATCATAGTTAATAAGGGTTTACAAATACCAATCATAGTTGAAAATTTATGAGTGCCTGTGCAAGCTTTTCAGCTAGACTTGTCACACATGGAATATTTTTATGTAACTCTTTCACTAAAACCAGACTGTCCTCTTACATGTATAAATGCTGTTCCAGGACTATCAATTTAAAAATTGGGACTGACAGACTTCCCCAGCAGTCTAGTGGTTGAGACTCTTCACTTCCACTGTAATGGGTTTGATTCCTGGTCAGGGAACTAGGATACCACACGCTGCATGGTGTGGGCAAAAAATAACTTTAAAAAACTGGCATTGAAATTTACTGTTTCAAAAACGTGTGTGTGTGTGTGCATTCATACACACATGTGGGTGCATTTCATGTACGCAAAGAAGCAGAACAGACAAATTTGCTATTCACTAGAGTGACTCTCCCACAATGAACTGAAGAAAAGGAAAGCAAAGGTACTTCCAACCAAAGAGGAAAATGAGATGATGTTAGAGATAATGTTTCAGAAAAACTACTAAGAGGGAAGATTTTAGATGGGTAAGAGCATCTTTGATAACATTCCTGCTCTTCCAGAGAGGAACTGACTTATTTCTATCTACTTAGACCTCAGTCCTAATAAAATGGTCATCCACTAAGTACATGAGTTGTCAAGAGGAAAGATTACAGTTACTCATGATCCGAGTGCTTTTGGAAATAAGCCACAATTTTTGTGACCCTTTAAGTCTTGTTACTTATTTAATAGAATAAATTTGACATGTAAGGTCCTGTAAACCTGAGGTGTACAGCACATGTTACTTTGATATATTTATATGTTTGTAATATGTTGCCAATGTAATGATATTTATCACATTATATAATAAAAGATTATATATAACGTTTTGAAACATAATGTAATGTGAAAATAGAAAAATAAAATACATACTCTTTTTTTCTTGTTTTCTCTTCTTTTATTTTTATTTTTTCTTCTCTTATACTGTCCCTCCCCTTGTTGAATTTTTTTTCTTTTCTTTTTTTAAATTTATTTTTATTTTATTTTACTTTACAATACTGTATTGGTTTTGCCATACATCAACATGAATCTGCCATGAGTGTACACGTGTTCCCAATCGTGAATCCCCCTCCTACCTCCCTCCCCATATCATATAAGAAATGAATCACCAGTCTAGGTTCGATGCATGATACAAAATATACACTCTTTATTAAACAAATTTGCTTCTTCCTATTTCATTTCACAGGAACTTAATAAAACCCATGGCTGATTCCACTTGTTTTACTTAGTATGAACAGAATGCTAGATTTCTAATTTATATTCACTCAAAACTTTGATATAGTTCCATGTATTTTGGCATCTAGTATTACTGCTAAAAGTCTAGAAAGCTTATTATCTTAGTGATTAAAAAAACCAAATGATGCTTGAAACATCTGATCCAATTCTGAGAATATAAAGAAATACTATACTGTAAAAAAAAAAAAGGAATTAACATGTGATACAGTATTAACTAAAGTACAGATTTTGTTCAAATTTCACAAAATTTTATGCTAGTGTCTATTATTTGTTTTCATACCCTATTTTCAAGATTCCACACTGTTATTTAGTTGCATTGAGCAGCTTCAGCTCCATGCAACAAATTCCGTTAAATTCTCTTTTCATTTTTATTGTCACAGATATTTTCTAATTTTCCTTGTTATGGCTTCTTAGATATTCCCATCATTCAAAAGTGGATATTTAATTTCCAAATGCATGGGATTTGTAAAGTATCCTAAATATTAATTTCTCATTCTGATATAATTTCTCATTTAAATACTTTCTTCTCTGCTTCCCATCCGTGCTTTTTTTAGCCTTCTAACTTTATTGAGGCTTTCAATGGCTAGTCAAAGGTTTCTCTTGATAAATGTCACATTGCACTTGAAAATATGTAGATTATTTTCAAATGTTTTTTGATATTGATTTCTAACATAATTCCACAGTGATAAAAGAACAAACTGTATGGTTGCAATACCTTTAGACCATGAAATTTTTGCACCTTGTTTTATGTCCCTGAATATGTTCCAATGTCTCCAAGTTTATAGTCTATGGGAACCTGAATAGAATTTTTATCTCACTGTTGTGTGAAAATTGTATAAATCTTAATTATGTTGTATTGGTTCATACTATACCCTTGTACTTTTCCATATATTCATTCTATTAAGTTTTGAGAGTTTGATATTGAAATTCCAAACTAAATATCTTAATTTATCTACTTAAAAAATAATTGTAATATATAGCAGAACTATGAGATTTCCCTGGTGGCACAGCAGTAAAGAATTTGCCTAAAAATCAGGAGTCATAGGAGATGCTGGTTCAATCCCTGGGTTAGAAAGATCCCCTGGAGGCGGCCATGGCAACCTACTCCAGTATTCTTGCCTGGAGAGTGCCATGAACAGAGGAGCATGGTTGACTATAGTCCATGTGACTATAGGTCACAAAAAGTCAGACCTGACTGAAGAGACTTGGCATACATACACGCATAGAGGAACTATATGTAACTTTCCAATTTCCAAGTCTCCTGTAAGTAAATGTGTTATTATACTTTCATAATTTGAAAAATAAAAAAGAAAAAGAAAAAAGTAAAACTCATGGCTATTTATAGAAAAATCTCTGATTTCATATGTACAAGTTTCACTAAACTCAGCTAAAAGGTTCAAAAAATTATTCCATAAATTTTATCATCAGAGAAATCAATATCTTCAAAATATCTTTTACTTCACACTATAAAGGTTTACTCTTTCCTCTGTCACATATCCATTTGCAGCCATTATTGAATACATGATGACTGCCATGATTTTAAAAGTGAAAAAAAATGTTTAAGTAAACCAAAATAATTGAAAATAACACAAAGACTGACATGGATTCATGTAACAATTACAGGGAAAAATGTTTTGTAAGGTAAAACAAGCCATAAAATTATGTTAAGTATTGAACAAAATCTAATCACTCACTTAAAATATGCATTCATCATCCTCCTTTATCCTTGAAAATAGATGCACTGAATGTATCTGAGTTAATATTCAATCAGTTGTCCAAAAAAGGAAATTTTTTTCCTGTTACTTCTAGATAATCCAAAGCAGACAATACTGTTTATTAACTTTAAAACAAATTTCTAAAGCTTAAATTAAAATTTTTGATTAATATATTTTAAAATTAATTAAAAATTAATTTCCAGATAGGGTCTTTTTAAATCGAACTTGTAACATATCAATGAAATGTAATAACAGAAGCAATTATCAACTTCCTATAAGAATATGACCATTTTAGGGATATGATCGGCTTAAAACCTATGTAAAGCCTATGTAAAATCAGTAATTATGAAACTATTACTAACTTACCTATACAACAGAAATTATATTAAAGAAATATTGTATCTGTCCTTCCTGTAAACAAAAGAGAGGGAGCTGGGACTGGAATGGGACAATCAACCATAATACTAAGAAAGTTGTAAGGCCCTATTCCATGCTTTTCATAATAATCAGACTATACTTTAGAAATACTTTTAAAAATTAATATTGGACACTGGACCAGCAAGGTAAATGTTCCTATTGAATTCTAAGATGGGATTAAGTCAGCTTAAATGCGAAAATCACTGGGGGAGGCTGATGGTAGATACACTATTGGTTGCTTCCTCTTGAAATTGTTAATATAAAGAATCATTCGTATTGAGCTGCTGACATGCTCACAAATGCAAACTAAACTTTTAGCTGACTTTTGATGTATTTTTCTTTATTTTACATGGTTGACTATGAACACATAGGAATTAATTCTGTTTTTTTATTGCTCTTCTTTATGAGGTTGTGATTTCTAGCTAAGAAATAAAAGTTCTGCCTTAAAACATGATATGTGTATTTAACTCCAGTCACATGTAAGAAGTATAAAATAAATTCCTAAGCTTAAATTAGTGAATTCTAATAGGATTTCTATGCTTGTCAAGCCTAGAGTAAATGATTCAATAAGATATGGGGACAAAGGGAATAAATTATTGAGTAAAAATAAACTATGACTAGAGTATAAAATAAATATAAAACAGATCTTTACACATAAAGGTGGCATCAGTGAGAGTTATTTTTAAAAGGTGAAAATATGTTCCATTCCATTTAATGGCAGTACTCTTCACATTAATGATTTTCAAAGATTTATTTCACTCTATGGAAAAGCTTTAAGACTACGACTTGCAAATTACTCATACTACTAATTAGTCAATCATTTTCTATTTCTCAGTTAGGCTTCGATTAAGTGTAAAATCCTTTGAAAATTAAAAACATTTCATGTCACTAGCTCAAAATGACCAACATGTTTGGAAACACATTTACAAACACTTACATAATGCTTATTATCTGCCAGACACTACATCATTTAAATACATAACTTATTTAATATTCTCAAGATACTATTACTACCCTGGGCTAGATAACTTGTTTATATAGCCAATACCAAGTGGCATACTCGGGATTCAAACCCAGACAATCTACTTGGGAGACTACGTTTAAAGCCTACTCTATCACAATTCTTCAGAGAAATGCTTCATCCAGGGACTGCTATGCATTTGAAAGCCATTGTTTAAACTACAGCAGTCAGGGTTGTTCAATGCGAAAACTTTTTGCTCACTATGAGAGTGAATGTGTGAATTTCACCCAGCTAAAGAGGAAAGTGAGCATAAGAAATATGGGAAAAGACTGCACCATATAAATGTTATAGAAATGTGCTTAGTGCTTAGTCGCTTTGCACAGTTGTGTCTGACTCTCTGCGGCCCTATGGACTGTAGCCCTCCAGGCTCTTCTGTCTATGGAATTTTCCAGGCAAGAACACTGGAGTGGGTTGCCATGCCCTCCTCCAGGGGATCTTCCCTACCCAGGGATTGAAGGGAGTCTCTGAGTCTCTCTTGTCTCCTGCATTAGCAGGTGGATTCTTTACCACTAGCACCACCTGGGAAGCCCTTAAGAGTAGAAAAGGTGGCACTTAAATACATTAACTGTGGTTTCACCCCAAAAGTAATCAAACATGACAAAAAAGCACACAGTCATATTTATCATTCAACATCATACTATCTAAATTTTGTACATTAAAAAATATAATGAGAACTATAGTAGTATGCCCCATAAATTATGCCCAAAGATAACTCATTCACCTTGTCCTAAGATTTAAAGATACCTTATCCTAAAATAATTAACTGATCAAATTGCTTAAACAATTCAATAAATTCACATACTTAGTTTTCTATGGAGGAAAATGAATCTTGGAGAAAATTTGACATAATTTGTTTTCAGCTTTTCAAATAAAGGAAGCACAGAGGTTTAACTCTATAATACTAGCTTGAAGTCAGTCAAAAAGAAGCATGGCTCTTAATAATTGTGGATCTACTTTCCTTTGAAGGTGTCTCTGAACAGAGCAATAAGAGAGAGAGCAATGTACATCTTCTCTAGAACTGAATTTCAAAGGCTTTATTTGGCCCTTCTTCTACATAGGAAAATTTAGAAAACTTTTTGCCTTTTATTTTCCACTGTGAGATCCTAAAGGGGAAAATAAGTTCAGGCTATGCAGGTCCCCATGTGGTTTTAGATGCAGTAGCAACGAATGTAGGACACTAAGGTCTATATAATTGCCTGCAGTGAACATTAGTGCAAATTTTAAAAGAAAAAAGAAAAACCTTTAGCACTTCAGTACAGATCTCAAAATCATTCAAGAAACTTCCTTCAACTGCATCCATTACATTAATGAGATCACAGAAGAGAACTAGTTTAGAATTAAATATTCTGGTGATAAAAATGTATTATTATAATCTAAAAAGCCATAGTTTATAAAAAATAATAGGATATGAAAATAAATGGTATTTTTCATATATGACTCATCACTGTGTGAATTAAAAGCAGTTTAAATTTAAAAGGGAATCTCTTGAATTAAATGGTTTTCAAAAATGGCTTTAAAAACATTTAAATTTTGTAGAAAAATTAAATCTATTTGTTTAGTGTGTCTAAAAATTCTGGTAGTTTACCTTCTTTTAAAATTATGATTATTTAATCTTAAAACAACTGTAAAGGAAAACTGGCCAAACACGTAAATAAAAATTGATTAAACAATGCAATTTTATATGGTGCACTTTTTAATAAACACTCTTGTTATGCAAATTTTTCCTTTTCTTTGCAAAATCTGCCTTAGTTTACCTGATTATGTATGTAGTTTCTATATAATACACAGCGTTGAATATTTAAAAATCAGCTATCTATTAGCATTTTAAATAACAACTGCTAAACAAACCATGTTTAAGTTTTTTCAATTATGTTAGTTTATTGGATCTCTAGAAATAAAACTACAGAACCAAGAATTTCTATGTATTTTTCCAGCACGTGAAATCGGTAATGAAACGCAAGACACATAGACACTATATCTAAGGTTCTGAAATTTTCACTTTTCTTACAATGATAAAGTAAACCGATCTATTATTTGACAAGGGAAAAGAAAGATTTCCATGGTGGGAATAGCATATGAATCACCACACATGGAAGAATATAAAAGCGGATTTTATTTTCCACAAAAGCTAAAAGAAGCAATTATTTTTGTTTCTTGGTCAATAAGAAGGTGAATCAGGTTCCTGTGGGAGTTCTGTGAATATCATTATAAGCATCAATCATCAATGACCCAGTGAAATCCAGAACTAAAAGAATGAAAAGAAATTTTCCCTAAATATATCACATTCAGTCATGCCTGACTCTTTGCGACCCCATGGACTGTATAGTCCATGGAATTCTCCAGGCCAGAATACTGGAGTGGGTAGCCTTTTCCTTCTCCAGGAGATTATGCCCACTCAGGGATCAAACCCAGGTCTCCTGCATTGCAGGTGGGTTCTTTACCAATTGAACTACCAGAGAACCCCAAATATATCACATTATATGTCTATACTCCATGAGTTCTAAAAACTATAATCTTCTAAATGAAACCTAACATAGAAGTTGAATATCTGAGACTGTCTTGGATCAATTCATGGAAGGATTTACATGAGATCTAGTCCAGGTACCCATCTTACATAGGAATCCATGGTATGTGGTCACTGGCCTCTATAAACACTCACAATTATGGGAGCTAATGAGTTCACAGTATAGTTAACAGATTTTTTTAAAGCTCTGTTAAAATCATCTTAATAAAAGTAAAATGCTTCATCCTTTAAAAATTCCCACAGATTTGTCTTATTTTTGCCCTATACATAATCATAGGATAGTATTTAATGATAGCTTTCATGCCTTCACTTTTCCAAGTTAAAGTCTTTCCAGTGGATTTTATAGAATAGATTGACAATACCCCCCAAATCTCCCTTTCTTTCTTTTCTAGCTGCTAGAGCAACAGCCTGTGAAGGTTCATCTCAAAATAGTGTGCTCAGAATGAGTACATTAAAATGTGGTCATAATTACAAACTACAGTGGGATAAACACTTCCCTCATTAGGCTACAATCATTAGTCCAATTTATTAATAACAATATCTTAAAGTTGGCAGCCATTTTCCACTACAAATACCAACCTTGTTGTCAATAAAACCATGGTCATTAATTGTGACATAGACTTCTGGATTCAAAACCAGAACTTCACATTTATATCTATTACTATAAAATAGTATCATGACATCAAATACGCTAACATTAATGCCTATATTCAAGCCTCTGGTATGTCATCTTGGAAAACAGTAAGATATTCTATTTGCCTTCCTACCAAACACATTCTTCAGGTTCATACCGTATTTAACTCTGTGGCCCGACAAAGAAGTCAATGTCCACATTAGCCTATTTCAAGTCATCAGTCACTAACACTCAAGAATCCCCAATTAAAACTTTTTTGTATGGCAGTTTACATTTAAGAAATTTTGCCTGAGGTTTCATTTTTCACTGACTTACTTTTAAAACTGGTTTATAGACAAGAGTATCTCCCTAAGAGATATTGTCATGCAGGCAATGACATGCTCAATTCCATCTTTGAATCCGAACAATGTGTCACCAACAACAAATCTTTCGATTTGTGACGCATATACATACATGTCACACAGGATTATGAATGTGAGCTACAAAACTTATGCAATCCCATGTGGAAAATGAAGATACACTATTTTATTCCAGCTAAAGTTGTCCTCTTTCCAAGAAACTTTTTTCTCCCTTCTCTACTTCAGGACCAGCATTTTCCTATAGGCAAAGACAGTTGCGAGAATTCTGCAGGATCCCATCACAGCCTTCAGCGGAGGCTCATCTAAACCAGGTTGGAGCTGACCGGATCCTCAGTCGAAACCAGAAGGCTTTTTCATCCAGTTCCTCCTTAGAAACACGCCTCCCGCCCCTGCCCCTGCCCAAATCCGAAGCCAGAGGGGAGTCCGACCATAGAGAACTTCCACTCATGAAGACAACCCCATAGTAAAGAACATTCCGGTAACCACGTCTCTCCTCCGACCTCCAACTCTAGAACCCGCAGCTAGCGCCGCGCCTTCCTCGCAAGCCGCCTCCCGCGGGCCGGCTCGGGGTGAGCTCCCGAGTTAGTCAGTGCGCACGTGACGCGCGGTGCCCACATGACACGACCGTGGGCGGGGGAGGGGGACAGAGGAGCGAGGCAGGGAAAAAGTTAAGGCAGACCCGTCAAAGCGCCCGAAGCAACCTGCCCCTTCCCTTCTTTGTCAATTAGTGGCTCAGGGATCCCCAAGGTGTCTTCAGTACAGCTACCGAAACGGAGGGCGCCGGTCTCCGTTTGCCCCGTCACCCCCTACTCCTACCGGCCCTGCTGGTGATGCCGCTACACCCTCAAGTTGTTCCTTCCTCTCTTTCCTGCCCTCCTTTCTCGTTTCTGCCTTCTTTCCTTCCCTAAAAGCTTTTCATCCATTGCGGGCCATGCGGCTGACGCACATTCAATTGCCCTGGGAGCTCGCCGGCACCGCCGAGGTCAGACAAGGCCGAACACCTACCAAACGGGAGGGGGTAACTGCGCAAACAAAGTTGCACGCTGCACCGCAACCGCCCCTCCCTCCCACTGAGCCCCCCATTCTGAGACCCGGCAAAGCTCACTTGCTCTGCCGGTTCTCGATCGACCTCACCCCACTGTCGCGCAACACACCCCCTTCCACACGCGAGCCCACCCTTCCATGATGCCCCGGCGTCTGGAGCGGTCCAGCCTCCTGGTAAAGCACCGAGCCAGCCGCTGCGCTTACCTTGCTTGACACACTTGAGCCGGAGGGGGTCCTTGCAGTGTTTGATCACGGCCAGCACGTCCCTGATGGTGAGCCCCGCCACGGGGGTCTCGTTCACTTCCAACAGCAGTTCCTCAGACACCAACTTGCTTCCGCTCTCATAGGCCACCTTGCCCGGCTTCACCTCTCCCAGGTAGGGGAACTGTCCATTCTCGGCACCCCCCTTCAGTTCAAAACCCAGCTGACCCTCCGGGTTCCTGCCAATGACACTCTCATGGACTTTGCTAGTCCAGTGGCTTTTCTTTTTCAAGCTTTTGGACATGGCAGTGGGGTGAGTCGCCTCAGCTCCTGAGGGATTCCTTTGGGGTAGGGGAGTTGGTGCTGAGAGAATGAGGCTGGAGGAGCCAGGGGGCCAAGAGGTAAGGAGAGCAGACTTTGCCTTCCTCCCCTCTCTGTTCGGTGCTTTCCCTCTTCTTTGGATGGAGTGTGGTCGAGGAAGGGGGAGGATGACAGGGACGGCTGGGCAGAGGTAGGAGAGCTTGGGTGAGGTTGTGCTGTCCCTTGAATGACACTCAAGGCTGTGGCCCCGCAGCAGAGGAGAGCTGTGGTGGTGGCGGCGGCGGCGGCGGCAGCGGCAGCCTGAGCGAGCAGTAGCCGAGCTGGTGAGCGGGTGGAGTGGGGGTGGGGAAGGAGAGTAGGGATGCCGGGGGCCACTCCTGCGTGGTGCGAGTGGGAGCGCGCGCGCGCCTGAGTGTGTGTTGTTAGCTGATATCCATGGTAGCTGCAGTGGCAGTGGCAGGGTCCGCGCGCGCTGGCGCGCTCGCGCGCGCGTCCGACTTGTACTGTACTGGCAGCAGGGGAGGAGGCTTAGCGCCGACGAGGAGGGAGCGGACTAGAGCCGGGAGGAGGGGCGCGCGCGCGCCGGGTGGGGAGCCGCTTACTGCTGTCTCCGCTCACCCCCCCACCCCCTCCGCAGCTTGACCCGGTAGTGAAGGCTGAGAGAGAGGCAGGCTGGGTCCGCCTGGCAGCCTACGAGAGGAGGCGGGAGCGGGAAAGGAGGGGAGCCGAGGCCCGGCGTGGGGAGGCCGGCAGGAAGGGCTGCGAGCCCAGCGCGGACCTTTCTTCAGCCTCCCGGCGGCCGAACGCAGCGCTAGGCTGCTGCGCTGTGAGGATGCCCTGACTCAGTGCCGGACGCTGTGGCTGGTGGCGCCGCGAGCCTCCGGGCGTCGGATCCCGGCATGAGAAAGGGCAGAGCTGTGGGACCCGCCCGGCGTGCCCTCGCCCAGGAGAAGGCCTGGGCGCTGCGGGCCAGGTGGAGGCGTCGGAGTTCACTAATTAGGCAGGCTTCGTCTCCCACGTTTCAGTCAGACCCGTCTCAAAGTTCTCAGAATTCCTCTCAGAGGAAAGTAAAGTTAGAACTGCAGGCTGGTTTTCCTGTCAGCGCCCGTACCTCGGGTGCAGAAGGGAACTTAGCGGAGGGTTGTCTGGTGAAAGGCATTCCAGACACCGCGGGGCAGGGGCTTCACTTTTCCAAGTTGGAAGAAGCGGGAAGCAGTGGGGTGGGGGCAGCCGCGGTGAGCAGCCTCCTCAGAGAACTGGGCAGTTTCACGCGGGATCTGCGGCGAGACCGCGGGGCACGCCCTCGTCGCGCGCGCCCTCACAGCCGGGCTGGGAAGAGGGGAAACCCTAAGCTGCCCTGAGGAGACCACCTCCTGCTACACTAAAGGAGAAGGTTCGGAGGGCGACCAGAGCGACAGAACCGGGGCTGAAACTCAGCTCGCTGGTCCGCCACCAGGCTTCTTTACCTTCAGCAAGTTTGCAGCCGGGAGGTGAGGTGACGTCCGGGGCGCCAGGATGCAGGAGGGCCGCTGATTTTTACTCAAAGGCTAATTTTGTGTGAGATGTTAGGAGTGATTTTTAAAATTCCTGTAACTGGTAAATGAGTTCCATTTGCTTTACTTTCAAATGATACTTAAAAAAAAAAAGTTGCACACCCACTCGTCTCTTTAAAGCAAAGCATGAAAAGCATTGAGCGGGTAGGATTCTAGCTGTCTGAGAAGACAGTGTGGGAGGCAAGCGGAACAGTTAAAAATGCTTAGTCGACCCAAACAGAAAGACCAGGTTTGAATTCAGGCTCTGCTACTTAGCAAGAGTGTGATCTTGAGTAAATTGTTGACCTTTCCGTGCCTTAGTTTCCTTATTTGTTAAATAGGATTGAAAGTATTAATGTGACAGAACTGTGATAAAGATGAAGCCAGGCAATGTATGCGAAGTGTTTGCCTGACATAAATGAGTAGGCACTCAAAATGATAATTTCCTTCTTTTTGCTTCTCTAGTGTAACTCATTGTTTGGGGATATGGGGGATCAAAAGCAGTCAGAACAGAAGAAATCTTTAAAGAGATGATTTAACCATGTCTTTTTTTTTTCTTCACTTGAGAAAATGAGTCCTGGATAAATTGGGTTTGATTGATGATTATTCAGTGAGCCAGGGACAATGCCAGGACAGTGCTCACAATGTCCAGATGTGAGCAAGGCATTTTGTACCAGTTTCACCCAACAAAGTTGGGTTTTAGCATTATTAGACCCAATCCTAAATGGAAATTGATAATGAAAACAGAATACGGGATGAATTTTTAAACACAAACATTATAAATGTTAGTATTACCCATGCATATTAGCTTATAAATGGTCCATTTACTAACGAACATGTATGGCTAATACTAACACTTATAAAGTTCTCCTTTTGTCATTTATTTTTAACATTTATCACGTGTTCTATAGGCTTTACATATATTAATTTATGTCTCCTGGCATCTTAATAAAATGTATACTATTATTATCCCCTTTTATAGATAGGGAAACTGAGGCATACATAGATTAATTTTTGCAAGGCTGCAGATTTAGTCAGTAGTGAAGCTAATATTCCGACTCAAGTGTTTTGACTCAAGACATGGTCTCAGTCACTGCGTTGTACACTCTTCCTGTGAAGTTACTATATATCATACTAGTAGTCAGTATATAATGTCCCAGAGGTTGGGTCTGCATTTTATTGTAGAGGTATTTAGGGAAAAAGAAAACAAATGGAGTAGGAATTTGATATAAAAGCATTTTACTATTAGGACCCAAGAGAGTCACTGAAGTGTGTGCCAGCTAATTTCGTGTTTCACAACTCCTAATTCATCTTCTTTGCCCTGAACTGTGATATTAGAGCTGTAACCTGTAAACATTTCTTTGTTTTCAGTTGGTTCAGTGTTAGCACTTGTCAATAGAAGATGCTGGAGGAACACTGTTTATAAAAAGGGTCTCTTTTCTTGTTTCCAGTGCTTTTCTTCTTGCTCCTGTGGTGTGGTGGTCAGTGAGTGGCTTTCTGGCTAGCAGTGTCCTAAAAACCAGTATTGCACACCCTCCAGTAATTTGGGCCCAATCCCCAGTGTGTGGCCTCCTAGCAAGCCTCACCAGCAACCTAGTTGATGGCTTCCTCGGACGTTTCACTGGTCCCCTACCTGGTTTTCTCACCAGCCCGGTTTGTGACAGCTCAACCAATTTCTTGAATATCAAATGGGCCACAGCCACATTATCTCTGATGAGGACATCTCTCAAGCTTTGTAGGATAGAGAGCAAAGATGGGGATGCTTCTTCTAAGTTATTCATCCATGAGTACTCTCCCACAACTCTGGAGGTAGTGGCTGCTCCCTTAATCCACTATTCCTTTATTCTTTAGTGATAGCTTCTCTCTGAAAAGAAGAATTAGTAGTTAATAATTCTTCATATTAAATTTTCCATATTCTAATTTTGGTGTAATTTCTGTCTCCTGACTGGACCTTGACTGATACAAGGTATAAAATCATGTAGACCTCTGAGGAATGCACTTTCTTGAAAATTAGAAGTTGGGGTCTTTCCATTAGCTGTGCAGCCTTAACTAGTTCACTTACCCTGTGAGAGCATGTTCCCTCATTTGTAAAAAGGGGGTGAAAATATGTGACAGGGTTGCATGAGCATCATGTAAAATTGGATGCTCTTTGCTGCTGCTGCTACTGCTGCTGCTAAGTCGCTTCAGTCGTGTCCGACTCTGTGCGACCCCATAGACGACAGTGCACGAGGCTCCCTGGTCCCTGGGCTTCTCCAGGCAAGAACACTGGAATGGGTTGCCATTTCCTTCTCCAATGCATGAAAGTGAAAAGTGAAAGTGAAGTCCCTGAGTCATGTCCGACTCTTCAGGACCCCATGGACTGTGGCCCACCAGGCTCCTCCCTCCATGGGATTTTCCAGGCAAAAGTGCTGGATGCTCTTTGCTCTGCTAAGTCACTTCAGTCGTGTCTGACTCTGTGCGACCCCATAGACGGCAGCCCACCAGTCTCTCTCATCCCTGGGATTCTCCAGGCAAGAACACTGGAGTGGGTTGCCATTTCCTTCTCCAATGCATGAAAGTGAAAAGTGAAAGTGAAGCCACTCAGTCGTGTCTGACCCTCAACGACCCCATGGACTGCAACCTTCCAGGCTCCTCTGTCCATAGGATTTTCCAGGCAAGAGTACTGGAGTGGGGTGCCATTGCCTGGATGCTCTTTAAATGTGCTTAAATGTGAATGTACTTTAAAACTGTAACATACTATCACAATTAAAGGTTTTAGTTCTCAGTGTAGAAACAGAATAGCAAAGAAGGAGATATTTTAAGAAAAAAATTTAATTACTTGCATTCTGGGAGATTGTTACATTGTTTCCTGGTTGTAGAAGGGACAGCATTTCATGTAAGATTTATTATCATCAAATAAATATATTGTTTGTTGATTGGTTTGCTTTGCCTAGCTTTTCAGAGATGAAAGCAAGCAGCTGTGAGTCTTTAAGTTGCCCAGGTTTTCGGGTCTCTGAAAAATATGAGTGAAATTATGACCATTTTGAAATGTTAGATTCAGACTAATTTGGTTACTTTCTGTTCTGATATCCTTCAGATTTGCTTTATTTCTCCTTTGTATCCTATACCCTTTCTGGGATGAATGCCTCTGTCAAGAAATAATTATTTGTTGCTGAGCACTCTATGTACAGAACATAGCATTAGATGTTTCATGCTATTCCAAAAGAAAAAATAGTTTAGGAATCTTAAAAGTTAAAGAAAAGCATGAGTATTTTCAAACCTTAAAATAGTTCTATGAGATGGATGCTTGCAGCAGACCTAGTCGAGTTCCATCCTAATTCTTTAGAATCTCTTTGATTGAATTTGCCTTACCCCCAACTTCTGTGCTCTTTTACTTCTCAGAGTCAGCCCCTGAGACTTCCTTTGGAAGACTTTCCTAAAGCTACTAGACTCTTTTTGCCTTCAGGCACAGAGAGCCAGAGAGAACCACTTGGGAGTTCACTTCCCTCCTGGGACACCACTTGCCAAGGTCTTCCCTACACAGTATAAAAGCCTCTAGTAATAAGAAAATCTGAAGTGTAATTTACACCCCACAGCTCCCTTGCAGGATCATGCTGATGCTAGGATTTTGCCTGAAATCACTTCCCTATCTTGCTTACTCTCTGATTTATGTGTTTTTCTTGAAAGTGTTTTCTTAATGAAACACTTGCCTGCAATCCTGGCCTAAGATTGCTATTCCTTTTTTAAGATGGGAAAACGGAGTCTCTAGCACTTTCAATTGCCAAAGTCTCACTATCAATAAGGGGTGAATTTGTGAATGATCCATGTCTGTGTAACTCTAAAACTCCTACTTCCAGTGCTTTATTACATTTAAAGTCCCTAATACTGAGTATTTTAAAATTTGACTGTTTGAACAGAGGTGGACACAAAGTTCAGCAATTGATTGATCAACAGATACAAAAATTATATTTATGTATTAAGAGATCTTTAAGTATATGAGAAGAAAACATAAAGAACCATTGACAGTAAGACCTAAGTATGGTATATCTCACTTAGGAAAACCTTCACTTATAAAGGGTGAAACCTTTATACAGCTCTGCCTGACCAGAGCTCTGATGAAGATATGACTACATTTTAGAAGAAACTGTAAATGTTCAATGTCATTTTCAGTCAGGGGCTTTCTTCATGCCAAGGCTGAGTTGGGTATTTGTATTTTTCCCATTGGTTCTGTAACAAATTTCCACAGAATTGGTGGATTCAAAACAATACAGATAGATGTGGAGGCCAGTAGTCCAAAATGGTTCTCACAGGGCTAAAATTAAGATACTGGAGGGGCTATTTCTTCTGGATCTCTAGAAAATCCTATTCCTTGCGTTTTCCCGCTCCTGCAGGGTGTCTGACCTCCTTGGTATGTGGCCCCGTTCCTCTAACTTAAGTGCCAACAACAATCTGTTAAGTCCTACTTATATCCTGTCACTATGACATTGACTCTTCCACTTATTGACTCTTCTTCTATCGGATTGTCCAAAAGTTCATTCAAGTTTTTCCAATAACATCTTCTAGAAAAACCTAAAGGAACTTTCTGGCCAACCAAATACATTTCAGCACTCTTTTGATTATACCAGGCACCCAGGTAACTTAGGATAATCTCCCTAGTTTGAAGTCAACTGATTATAAGCCTCAGTTCATCTGTAAACCTCCTCTCCCTTTGCCATTTAATGTAACATATTCACAGGTTTTAGGGAGTAGAACCTAGATATCTTTTAGGGGGCCATCATTCTGTCTACTTCAGCAGGATACCACATACTCATATCCTCACTGTTTCTAACTTAGTTCAGGTATCAACATAACTACCCTGTATTATGGTGATTAGTTTCCTCTCCCTTCCTTTACCTTGAAAACCTCTGATTGCATTAGGTGAGAGAACTGTCTGAAACTTCCTTTTTCCTCTGCTTAAAATTCACTAATGCTGCCCATTAAATACACAGTCAAGTACAAACTCCTTATTTCAGCTTGTTCCTTCTCTGCTCCTTCCTAACTCTGCAATCATGTCTTGCTATATCCTTCTGGAATTGGAACCCAGGACACCCAGCTAATTTGGATCCTACAAAACAAACACCAACGAAAGAAGGCTGTATATAGCACTGTTCTAGGTCCCTTGAAATATCATTAAAAACATACATTTTAAAGTAGAATTTCAGTAATATTTTGATCAGGGCAGTGAGGTACATTGCCTTGTGTCACTCCTCTACAGTACTGGGGGCCAGAGGCAGCTGACCTGGGTGTCCTACTGAAGGGTCAGGTCCAGGTTTCCCCTTCCCCTTACAACCCTTTGTTTCATCCATCCTGAATTTCTCAGTTTCCTTGACTCCTTTGCTGTTTCCTGATACTTTGCCTGAGATGTAACCCTCTCTGTCTATTTATGGTGCTTGTACTTGCTCACCCTCTAAGACATACCTCTAAGGCCCTTTTCTCTCAGAAGCCTTTTCTGATTTCCTTCTTTTGCTACTAACACAACTCAAACTCTTCTTTATGCCTCATCTTACCTTTTGTGGAAACATAACTTCTAACTCACTTATTTTCAAGTCTCTCATCCACAGCAAGAATAGGTGGACTTTTATTTTTAGTTTGTCTTTCCACTCATCATTTTGTATGTTCTCTGGCACAATGTAAATAAATGTTCAGTAGAATTCCAGCTAATGATGGATACATCCAAAGTATAAAATTTCATTATCTAACCACTGCCGTAATGTGAATTTTAGTGTTTAGTGTTAAACAATTACCTCTCTACGTTCATATTAACATCTTAAGAAAATGGAATGTGAAAGAGCATATACTGAGGAAGAAATGACAGAATATACTTAGCCCCGAGGCTAAGGTTAAGAAAAGAAGCCAGAATGACGACCCTGTATGCAAGACAGGAAAAAGACGCAGCTGTCTATAACGGACTTTTGGACTCAGAGGGAGAGGGAGAGGGTGGGATGATATGGGAGAATGGCATTCTATCATGTATACTATCATGTAAGAATTGAATCGCTAGTCTATGTCTGACGCAGGATACAGCATGCTTGGGGCTGGTGCATGGGGATGACCCACAGAGATTTTATGGGGAGGGAAGTGGGAGGGGGGTTCATGTTTGGGAACACATGTAAGAATTAAAGATTTTAAAATTAAAAAAAATAAAAAATAAAAAATAAATAAATAAAAAATAAAAAAAAAAAAAAAAAAAAAAAAAAAAAAAAAAAAAAAAAAAAAAAAAAAAGAAAAGAAGCCAGATTCTTCAAGAGCTTGGAACAGGGTCTGAAAAGTAATAGTGGTGGTGATGGTGGTGGTGGAGGATGTCTGACCTCTTGACCTGCTACATGGTTTGTCCATAGCCATTCCTACTATTAAACCTTTTTCATTCCCTGTTACAATATTCATATAAAAGTGGAAGTCCATATTTATAAGGAAGATTTATTTGGCATAGTGCAGAGCTTCTTAGAATTTTCTATCAGAATAACACAATAATGATATACTCACCCATCCACAACCAAAAGTAATCTTATTTGAAGTCTCCAGTTTTCATTTAAAAGTCCTATGGACCTTAGATTATACTCTGTGGTAGGATCATATTTATACCTATATAAAATATGACTTTTCCCTCAAACTTTGCCTAAATGATGTTTCAGGGGGATTTGCCATGTTTTCTGGGCCCAGTCCAGTGACTCGATACATATGCACAGTTTATGTTCAGTGACTGGATTATAGGCCAACTCCCAGAGAATTTGGTCTATAGAGATAGATGTCAGGGGGGATAATTTGAAACGTTGAATCTTTGGCTTAATTTAACAGAGTGCAAAACATGAGAAGAGTAAAACACTGAACTTGGATTTGTAATATTTTTTACTAAGCAGAGAGGAGAGGAAAGATCATTGAAGATGAATGTGTTCTAAGGTGAGGATCTAATGTTGAGAAATCAGACCTCAGGAATTTAGTGAGGGGAAGGTTTAGGGCCCTAGACTTCTCCAAATATGCATGGAACTGCTGATTTTTCATTTGCTATCTTGTCAAATCACATTATAGTGCTAATTCTCTCTACCTCAGAACTTCAAATATTTTGACGATTGTAACATTTAGATTTCCATCAATTTTTCATAGAAGGGCAGAACTGTTTTAGTCTAGAATTAATGCCATTGATTATGCTTATACGTTATATGCTTATGCTTATACATTTCATAGAACCTTCTTACTATTTTTAGTTTTGGTCTTCGTACTGGGAATATATGGTCCAGCATATATTAGTACTGGGAGCGAATATATGGTCCAACATCTCCGGATCTCAGGAAATTAATTTCAGTCAGGACTATCAACCAGGCACCTGGCCCTGTGTGAAAGATCTGGGGACAGGCAAAATTTGACTACTTTAATATATGAGAGTATTAGGTCATTTTAGCTGCTAGAAAGTTCTGAATGAGATGACTTTGATCTTTGTAAAGCACCTCTTTATGTGAAATTCATGGACCATGCAGATTACACAAAGTGAGGAAAGAGAACTGCAAGATTGTTTAAATCATTGCTCCATCTTAACTACAAAGTTCACAATGCATGGAGTGAAATTTGACCAGCTCAAGAAAAGAAAGCAGGAAAATAATTTGTTCTGTGACTTTAAAGTCATTGCAGTATTTTATGTAAATAATAATGTAAGAACTTTTGATGCTTTTGTTACCTTATTTAACATATGCACAATATATGACAGAATAATACTGGATTTACAAATGTATTCCTTCCTATGCAGTGTTATGTAAGCATACTTCTTGAATGTCAATATCTGAATTTATTTTTCGTTTTTATTGTTTTGCTTTTTACTTACATGGTGCCTGTCAATCTTTTATCATCAATTTACTTTCTACTAAGCTCAAAAAGATATTCTTATACCTTTTATACTTTCAGGCCTTCCTTACTAGATTTTTTTAAACACTTCAAAAATTAAGGTACTTGGATTTCATGCCATCAAGTAGTTATATCTGTAGGCCCTCCTTTATAAGTGAATAGTTCCATTGCTGCCACTTTCTACTTTGTGATTCTAAATCTTTTAACACCATCTTATCATTTTTTTTTGATGCACTCTATCCTTATAGAAAATACTTATTTATAAAATACTATTTATCTCTTACATTTATAAGTGCTTCTGTTTTTCCCATTATTATTCCTGTTTTCCAAATGCACATCTTAATTTATAATTTTTCTGTATGTATCTGCTTAGTATAAGCCTCCACTTTCTAATCAATTCCCATCATAAATTTTTTAAAATTTAAAATATGCTGAATGCATTTTTAACATGATGTCTAATGCTCATGGGCTTTCCAGGTAGCATTAGTGGCAAAGAACCCGCAGCCATTTCAGGAATTACCTGAGACAAGCATTCAATCCTTGGGGTTGAGAAAGATCCCCAGAGGCAGGCATGGCAGTCCACTCCAGTATTCTTGCCTGGAGAATCCCCTGGATAGAGGAGCAGGCTACAATTCACAGGGTCACAAAGAGTTGGATATGACTGAAGCAACTTGGTATGCATGTACTACTACCCATACTCTAAGCCTCTCTATTACTTTTTTTTTTTTATCATTTTGTT
This sequence comes from Budorcas taxicolor, assembly GCF_023091745.1. NCBI lineage: Eukaryota > Metazoa > Chordata > Mammalia > Artiodactyla > Bovidae > Budorcas > Budorcas taxicolor. The sequence continues at coordinate 43,741,517 of NC_068913.1, read as the reverse complement.
ATTGATATAGACTGACAATAGTTTCCACGTCAATGAAGTAATAAAAGCAAAAAAGGGCACAGTAATATCATGGGCTTAATTTTTGTCTGTAGTGGAAAATCTTGTAGGTATAAAGAAAGTTATGGAAATAAAGTGAACATATTCTATCTTGAAATAATAAGGAAGAGTCAGATGTGTTTTCTAGGCTTTGGAAAAACATACTTCAAAAATTCAAAGAGAGGTGCATCATGCTTCCTCAGTCAGATTATTGAGAAGCTAAAATGCTGATGAACATTTGGAGGCAATGCAAATTTAATTGTAATCATACTAATTTTAATAATTTTGCAAACCTCTCCAGACAGTATTCTGTATGGTGTGGTTTGCTTTTAACCATATTGAGTGTCCAAAATGTCTTTTAGAATATGATGAATACTTGTGATCTTATCCCACCCTTCTCCCCCATTACATGTACATATATATTCCATATATGTACATATCATTTCATCTAATCTATAGATTCATTGATGCCCAACCATTTACTTGGTTAGGGGATTCTTTAAAAGTCCAGCTTAAATAAACCTTTTATATAAAGTTTTTATTTATTTATATATAATCAGCTGAAAGTAATCTTATGTACTAAACTCCTATGAAATGCTACCTGATCCTTTTCATCACATTTCTTTCTCTTGTATTATAAAATTTTAGGCATATCTTAGCCTCACTTATAGTCTGTAACTTGAGAACATGACATGTTCATATTCCTCACAGTCATTGGAGTGAAGGAAAATACATTATAGGAAAAAAGGACATACCTAACTACAATATGACTATGAAAATATCTATTAAGCACAGAGTCAACTGACACTAGTAAAGTTAGCCTAGAATTTAAGAATGTATTTTAAAAATCAAGACAATAAGATGTTTGCCATCTGGGAAGATGTTAAAGTTTTGAAACAATTGTCTCCCATTTTTTCTCTCAGAATACTTTTTATATGTGAGAAAAAAGAGTAAGTTTCATTAAGAGAAAATTGTAGTTTAAGATGGATCATAGGATAATTGGAAATCATTTATTTGCTTTAGAGTATTTTAATCTTCCAACTTCTTTCAGTTAGGTCCTAGGGCAATAAAAATATCAGGAGATAAAGCAGGCTGCTTTCTGCACTCTCTGAAGAAAAGTGGACATTCTGGGAATTAGTGAAAGATGGGTGAAAAGCAAAGCTATCATGATTTTTCAAAAAAGAAAAGATCAACTCCACAAACTATAGACTGCATACATTTGGAGGTCAAGAGAGAAATGTCAAACATGAAGCTAGCATAGATTGATGAAAAGCACGTCAAATCAAATAAGGTACATTTTTCTTTGTAAAGCATGACTTTTCACTCTAGATTCATATTAGCTTAATCATTGAGCACTAATGCCATTGCTACTTTTCATAAATCAGCAATGAATACTCAAAGACCAGGCTTCCATCATTCTGTTTAATATCTTTAAGTAATGCTTCAGTTTGCAAATGCTGGTTTAACAGATTCTCCATATTTGACTTAATCAGGACTATACATAATTGGCCTTCTCATGAGCACTCTTACTATTTTATATACTCTTCTGATCAACTCCTCCCATTGTTGCTTCATATTAATTTTTTAGGATCACTCCTGATCCTTTTTCATGATCCTTTTTCAAAATATCTTTTAAATCATTTCTTGAATAATTCACTGACCCTAAGGTGTTCAAACCTTGAGGACCCACTACCACAATTGTATACTGTAAATTTACAATGCAAATTTAATATGTTTAAATTACAGTATACAGTATAAAAATGACCTCTGAATAAAATATAAGATAGCATTCAAAATTTTACATAAATGTGTGATAAATTTCAGTCCATGTTATTTAAGGACAACTATTAATATTTTTATATCCAGTTAATATTGGTTGTAATATTGGTCAGTTACGAATTATATATGATCTGGCTCAGACGGTGAAGCATCTGCCTACAATGAGGGAGACCCGGGTTCAGTCCCTGGGTCGGAAAGATCTCCTGGAGAAGGAAATGGCAATCCACTCCAGTATCCTTGCCTGGAAAATCCCATGGACAGTGGAACCTGGTAGGCTACAGTCCATGGGGTCGCAAAGAGTCGGACGTGACTGAGCGACTTCACTTCACTTCACTTCACTTCTAGATTTAAATGGTTTTCATTCTGTCTGCCCTCTGATGGATAAGGATAAGAGGCTAATGGAAGCTTCATGATAGGAGGGACTGGCTGTGGGGAAAACTGGGTCTTGCTCTGTGGGGCAAGGCCATGCTCAGTAAATCTTTAATCCATTAGTTTTCTGCTGAAGGGTGGGGCCTAAGGCCAAACTATGGTAGGAGGGGTAATGGCGGTACTGGCAACCTCCTTCACAAGGACTTAAGCCAGCATGCTGCCGCTGCCCCCAAGATTGTTGTAATCAGTGCCCCTGACCCCATGGCAGGCCACTGTAGACCCACACCTCTGCTGGAGACTCCTGGACACTCACAGGCAAATCTGACTCTGGGGTCACTGATCCTTTCTCCTGGGTCCTGCTGCACACAAGGTTTTGTTTGTTCTCTTCAAGAATCTGTTTTCCCAGTCCTGTGGAAGTTTTGTAATCAAATCCCACTAGCCTCCAAAGTAAAATTCCCTGGAGGTTCTCAGTCCCTTTGCCAGATCCACAGGTTGGGAAATCTGTTGTGGGCTTTTGCAATAGTGCGAGAATTTCTTTGGTGTAATTTTTCTCCAGTTCGTGGTCGTTTGCTCAGCGGCTCTACAGTGGAGCTGATGGCGACCTCCTCCAAGAGGACTTAGGCCACACTCTGTGCCTCCCAGGTCTGCTGCAGCCAGAACCTCTGTTCCTGTGGCAGGCCACTGCTGACCCATGCCTCCGCAGGAGACATTCAGACACTCAAAGGAGGTCTCACTCAGTCTCTTGTGGAGACTTTCCCTGGGTTCTGGTGCACACGAGGTTTTGTTTGCACCCTCCGAGCATTTCTGATGGGTATGAGATTTGATTTAAACAGAATTGCACCCCTCCTACCATCTTGTTGGGGCTTCTCCTTTGCCCTCTGATGTGGGGTATCTTTCTCTGGTGGGATCCAGTATTCTGTTGTTTGTTCAGCAGCTGATTGCGACTTTGGTTTTTTTTGCAGATGAGCACATGTCCTTCTACTCCACCATCTAGTTTTGTCTTAATTAAATAATTTGCCACTTTAATAAAATTACAAAATTTTGACATATTTTTAATGCAATGCAGTTATGCTTTCTACTTTAGGCTATATGTAAAATTTTCTATTTTCCCCTATATGGAGATAAAGGAACTATTGCCTTCATTTAGTAACAATAGGTGTTTTGGAGTTTTTCTAAATCACAGTTGAAGAAGTAAGGGGGTTCTATGCACTTGGTCTGTTTGATTATGGGTCTGCAGTAGTTCAAAGATTCATTTAAATATTTTACAGACCACAAGAACAAACATACTACATTTTTTTTCTGTTTAAGCCCCCAAACTACTTTAAAGGATGTCAGTTTATGTATAAACATTCCCTAAAGCTCCCAATTGAGCAGGATGCTAAATTTAAAAAATCTAAGTTTTCCCAGTACTAATGGAGATTTACTTCCTAACCATTTTCTCTGGAGGCAAAAGTCTCCTCAAGGATAGGACATTTGCATATGAGGTATGATATAAGGGGCTAGAAACATTTTTTCTGCTCTCTCCAAAATGCTTCACTATGTTTTTGTCATTTTGCCTGACAATTTTGCATTACCGATTTATCCTTTTGAGATAATAAAATGCATCTATCTCTGAAAAGGTTTCTCCTGCTTTAGTCATACTCATATGGCTACTAGTGAACAAAATATACTCACTACAGAATAAAGGGAAGATTGCTAACTCACAAATCCCTAGAGTCTGTACTACACCAAATGTTGCTTAAAAATTTCTACAATTTTCTCAGTCTAATTTACAAGAATAAAGAGAAATGAAGGGGATATGAGTATGTTACATAAAGTTATAAACTTTATATTTACTCTGTGTTTCTATTCTCTATTGATTTAAAAACAATGGAAAAAGAAGACTAATAGGTGGGTATGGTAGGATGGCACTAACTCATTTCAGTTTGTGGTATTGACAGGGGATTTTTAAGCCAAGAGTTGAATGAACATACAGTTGTGTAAAAATCTGGGGGAAGGATTTTTCAGACAGGGTAAAACGGTACCTAAGTACTGAGTTGGCAAGGGACTGGACAGATCAGAGACTAAGTAATTTCTACTGTCATTATTTTATACATTCCATTATGGTTAGTCTCTAAGGCCTTTCACAAGTTGGATATTGCTTTGGATTTAATTTTTCCCTCACCTCTTCTCACCATGTTCCAGGCTAGTCTATCTCTCTCTGACTTTAATAGCTGTTTCTTTTAATAGCTTCTCATTCATTTGTTATTACCTAATAAACTGGTAACTCATCTCTTAAAAGTTACTGCAAGCATTCCCTCTTTGAGGAAGTCTCTAACTCTCCTGCCCACTATGCAAAGAATTGCTAAGTTTTTGTGCTACCATTAACTTATGCACTTGAGTCACTGCTTTGCAGTTAACTAATGTGTGTGTCTCGTTTTATCACTAGTTAGTTTCTTTATGAAAGAGACATTTTCATTCCTTGGGACCTAGGATCCATCATAGTAGTAGTACTACATAGCACATAGTACTAGTAGTATATAGTAGATTATACAAATCATCATTCAGTGAGTGAATGAATGGAATATCTTTTTTCTGTGATTTAGCTAATGTAACCTTTACCTTCAGAACAGTTTCTACTACATATTTATTTTAGTTAATAACCATAAACTAGTCTACACTATAGCCATATTCTATAACCACTAGAACTTTTATCATTATGTCATTTCAAAACAGTTAAATGTTATCCTTCATATTTAATGCAAACTGTGCTCATGGAAATATTATGAAAAGATTGAGTAATTTTTGACACATTTTTAATTTTTCCATTCAGTATACTTTAGTAGATTTTCAGCCTTTTAAATATGTTAGCATTAAGAACCAGGTACTCCTTAATGAAAATCATGATTTAATAATATATTTTATGTAATCTGTTCCTCTTTTGAAGTTAGGGTGATAGAGTTAAGTTTGAGACACTCATTACATTTTGTTTAAAAGAACTCACTGTTCTTAATTTGTAAAGTGAGGACTTTTTCAATTCCTAAGAGGCTGGTAGAAGTGGAATAGCTGGATGAAGAGCTGCTATGGGGAAATTATAAGAGATGTAATAAGAGAGGAAGGAGGATACAGACCTTTGTCAGGGAACAACTACTTCAAGATATGTCGTACTTTAGGGGCATTCTACTTTAAGAGATGACGAAAAAATGGCATTAAAATAACCATGCAGAATTGGAAGTACATATTTCGAACTTTTTTCCCCCAAAAGTTTCCAATATATTGGTACTTGCCCACTGTCTTAAGGAAATAGTGTCTAAGTAGTTGGCATTTGTTCTATGCTTTATCCATAGTCATGGAGAGATTTTTCACCTGCAGGTTCTTCTTGAAGTTGTGGTACAGTTGCCTGATACACATTTACTGAATGAACTAAGCTAATGAATAGAAGTCTAAGCCTTTAATATCAGTGCCTTTATTTAATTGTTTTTAAAGTTTGTATCAGTATAAACTCTTAGTTTCTTATTTAATCTAATGGATTAGAAGACTAATAGCTCAAATACTTTCAGATATGACCTGTTGGAGTTCCTTTAAGATGGAGCCCTTATCCTTTTGATGTGTCCCCCAGATAATTTGAATGTTTCCCTGTTTCCTAATATAACAAAGTGTTCCAAATTTATCTTGTCTTCTTCCCCAGCTCAGAAATCTTCCTTTCCCCACAATTAACTCTGGTATGTTTTTAGTGGAAAATGATATTTAGTACCAAGATATGAGATTTGTCTTATTTATTGCTACTGGTAGAGCATTTTTTCTAAGCTCTTTCAGTAGAGAGACCTAGGAATTGTATATAGAAATATTTCAAATATATTTATGTGAAATATGTTAAACATACAAGAAAAGATAACTCAAATTGTCATCTTACTATGAACAAAATAGTAACATTTTTGAAGGGAAAATATTTGTAATCTGTGTAGAATGGGCTTCATTGTTGTTCAGTTGCTCAATCATGTCCAACTCTTTGTGGCCCCATGGACTGCAGCATACTAGGCTTCCCTTTCCTTCACTATCTCCTGGAGCTTGCTCAAACCCATGTCCATTGAGTCAGTGATGCCATCCAACCATCTCGTACTCGGTTGTCTCCTTCTCCTCCTGCTTTCAATCTTTCCCAACATTGGAGCCTTTTCTATTGAACCAAAGTATTGGAGCTTCAGGTGGCCAAAGTATTGGAGCTGCAGCCCCAGCATCAGTCCCTCCAGTGAATATTCAGGATTGATTTCCTTTAGGATTGACTAGTTTGATCTCTTTGCAATCCAAGGGAATGGGCTTAGAAAGTAGTAATATTGATCTTGAACAAAGTATACCCAAATAGATTTCATTAATAGTGAAACATCACACATCTTAGAATCTTAGTTGTTGGTGGGAAACATTATCTAGAACTGTGATCTAGATTTTATATGGTATACTCTTGCAGTGTTGTTCTGGATCTGTGTTGGAATAGAAAAATAATATCAGGGACCAAACTTGTCCTAATACTTCCCAACATGTTTTAACAATATGGAGAAAAGATATTGAGCATTTGTTACATTCAGACTCTTGTAATGAATGTATATTTATGAGGGGTATAAACAAACAAGGAAGTAATGGCACTATCTATATGGAAAAAATACTAGAAGGCAATGCACCCCACTCCAGTACTCTTGCCTGGAAAATCCCATGGACGGAGGAGCCTGGAAGCTGCAGTCCATGGGGTCGCTGAGGGTCGGACACAACTGAGCGACTTCACTTTCGCTTTTCACTTTCATACATTGGAGAGGGAAATGGCAACCCACTCCAGCATTCTTGCCTTGAGAATCCCAGGGATGGGGGAGCTTGGTGGGCTGCCGTCTATGGGGTCGCACAGAGTTGGACACGACTGAAGTGACTTAGTAGTAGTAGTAGTAGTCCTCTCTTTGGATAACCACAGTAGCTACAGATGCAGTAATAACCATCCCACTTAGCAATAGCTTGATGATTATTTGGCTACCAACATGAATAAGTCATTAAAGAAGATGATGAAAAGTTATAAGCATCTAAGTAATCACAATTTACATTATAAAATCATGGACTATATATCCAGATTCTTATAGAATTTTCTCCCAGCCTGCCATGGAAGACTTTTCTTTAATAGTCTGTTTCTCCTATTGCAGTGAAAACCAGACTTTTCTACTTAATTACTGATTCCAAAGATTAAATTGTTAAAGGTAACAGCTTACCATTACTTATTTATTTGCTTTTCTAGAAAAATTAAGTATAATCTGATAATTTAAAGTTTGTTTTATATAGTATAATACAATGATTCTCATTTTAATAAACACTTGCTAACTATTGCACTATAGTAATTTACTAATGACCTGAAAAATTGTAAAAATATGTGTATATGTATATGTTCATATAATGCACATGTTATTTTTGAATTTGGAAATCATAAAAGATAAAATAAATACCTGAAGAAACTACAGCTGTAATTTTTTTTAAAAACCGACAATGTTGAAAGACAGAATTAACTATTGTTAAGAAGTTACTGTGTGGTATATACCATATGTCTACCAAACAATATAATTGCTAGAGCTATTATTATACCTATTTTATAGAGGAAGAAACTTAGACTACCTGCTTTATTAACCTTGATCAGCTTCTTGTAACTTGTAATTAAATGCATTATAGAAATAAGACTCAAACCCACATATGTTTACTTAAAACCCCATGCATCACATAAACCTTCACATGAAGTACATCACATAAATCACACTACACCTGGCCAATGACAGTTTTATTAAAACTGTCTTGTCTGTGAAAGAAGGATATTTGCCTATCTTAGCCATCCTCAATGTTTTTAATAATCACTGAGTTCACCACACATAATCTTTTTTTAATATTCTGTATTCCTGATTGCAAAAATAACTGTGACTCAGTTATGCTTTGAACTTAATTTCAGTGCTGTTAATTAAAACATATCTGTATACATCTGAAAAATATCAATCATGACAATATCATAGAGAGCTTGTTTTTGAAAAATAACTTAAAATATAATTGAAAATTAACAAAGGACATAGAGAAGGTTTGAACCAAACATATGTGGCTAAAAGCTGGCCCACAGTCATCATAAATGGATTTTATCCAAAAAAGGATGCCAAAAGACCCTAGGATCCCAACAGAGAGAGTCTGTGAAAAGATGGCCTGCTGATAACGTAAATCACAGTGAAGTGCAGTTGAGAGATGCCTACTTAAACGGAGAGAGGAATACATGGTCTGAAGAACCCTACAAGGAAATGAAACACCCTGCAAGGGAGAAAGACCAAGAGTCAGCTGTGACACCCGCCTAACCAGAGAGCAATCCATGATGGCAGCTCACCAAAGTACAAGCATACAAGAATTTTCCTGTGCACTCACATCTTCTCTCTCCACCATCTAAAAATCCAGTTTGGTCAGAAACAGTGCTAATTAGCATTTGAGAAGGGGAAGAAGACAAGTTGGGAAAATAGAGGAGTATCTATCCAAGTCATACTGTATACTACAGAGCTGCCTTCTGTTGCATGGCTGATTAGGTGAGTGCAGAAGCTTTAATTTTGAATGAAGTTTGGAATCTTTGTTATTACTCTAGCTGTACTTACCAGTGTCTAAGCTGAAAATGATTAAAGTATCAGGTGGATTTTTATTTTTTTTAGTTAAGAGAGCTGTGGGGAACCAACCAAAATTTTATCCAGGGGAGGGAGAAGAATTACGTTATAGAGCATACTTCCAGGAACATTTTGATAGAAAACAAAATTACTTAATTATCTCATATTTTAAAAATTCTTGTTTGGTTATTCTCTTAATCGTATTTTTATATATTCTTTCTTCCCATATGCTATATAGCTTTAACTATTAGCAAATAAGTATAAAGTCTTCATATGCAAGATTGTACATGTTTTCCTTTATAATTGGAGAAAATGGTATTTTATCTGAACCTCACATGTCATGTGATATATCTGACACCCTATATCATACTTGGATGTGACTGTTTACAAAACACAAATCATCCCAAATTAACAGGATCAAGATTAGATTTGAAAAGATATATTCAATAAAGTGTGTAAGATGAGGCAGAATTAATTCTAATCAAATTCACAGAAGACTTGAAATGAGATGTAAATCTGTAATATGTATTACATTAGATATGAATTAGTATTAGATTTGCATTTAGAAAAATGTACTATGTTCAGTTCTGAGCATTACTTAGACAGAATACTAGGACAAATATCCTATCTTGACTGTCTTCTCCTCCAGCCACCACCTAAATGCCACTGAAAAGTCTGTCCATCTTGATTATCAACATTAAAGATACTAAAGAAGAATGCAGCAAATGTAAGATTTACATTAAGTGGGAGATAAGATATAATTAAGAAACATTTTTAGAAGTGTAGAAAAATGTTCCTTAAGAGGTAACAATTTTAATACTTTTAAGTCATAATTATCAAATATTGAATTTTAGATATTAAGGCCAAAAAAACCCCCAAAATACAAACAGTTTAAATGTTCAGCATTTAGCTTAAAGAATTCATTTAGGACTTCATATTCTGCTGTCAGTATGTGGGCATTAAAATTGTTATATGAAACATATTGATAATTAACTCTGAAAAATCCTTAGAATTTGGATTTGGATTTAGATGTTATTATTTAGATTTTAGATATTGTCCATAGGAGTTTGACACTGTTTATAACATGGACCCTGAAGCCACCATTTAAGTAAGGTACATAAAAAAAGAATATCCCAGTATGCAAAAACTATTAATGGCCTATAATGACCTTATTCTCCTTAGTATAATGTAGACAGTAAAGTATATAAAACATTATATTACTTCATTAAAACCATCAAATATAGCAAAAGTGAATAGTTATTGAAATTTAGTATTACTCTAAAAATTTATGCTGCTTAAAAATACTGTCGTGATTATACAACATTCTGAATTCAATAACTTTTAGACAATGTTAGTTTCCCACTTAAGGGCTATCTTCACTTTCTCCTTACTTTTGTTCAGGTTGGCAATGTTCCCAAATGAAATATTCACCTTTTCAGAACCTATTGCGTCCAACTGTGGCAATGTAACAAAAGTGTAGGTGATGAGGTATAAATATCTTTCTACTAGAGACTTCTGGGAATATTTTTGTTTTTCTGATACATTCTTTTTGTCCCTTTCTTTCCAGTCTACAGCACAGCTGAAGAGGGAGCAGCCACCTTACCTCCATGTTTGGACAAGCATGAAGATAAGAACTTCCCTGTGTGCGTGATGGAAAAAAATGATAGAAGGGGTCCAAATTCCCTTCACTAATACTTGTTGATATGTGAGGAAAAATAAAATGCTATTACAAAGTTAAGCTACAGAAATGGGCTTCTTTTCTCATGCAACAGAATACATCGCAATTCAGATAATGCCCGTTAAAATTAGTAATAATGTCCATTTTAAAGGATTAAGTTGAAGGACCCAAAGATACATTACACAATTAAATCTCAGGAAAAAATAGATTTTTGAAAATTCAATGTGATTTTGAAATTGATCTTTCACAATCTTTTAGTTATCAAACTATTAAATTCATTTGACCATTCAAATAATTTTGTGAATAATGCCAATGAATCCTGTTACTTTCTCAGTGTGAGTATGATTGTGTGAGTGTGTGGGGGGGGGCAGACAGATCGTCACCTATACTTCTACCAAGTGGCTATAAATTGTAAATTCCTTGGATTTTATTAATTTGCAAGAGCAATCCACAGCGCTCAGTAAACTAGTTAACTTACTAGTTGGTTACCATGAAAAAGATGCTTAAGGTAAGAGATGGGGAAAGGGTACAGAGCTTTCATCCCCTCTCTAAGCATACCATTCTACCTGCACCTCCACGCATTAACCAACCTGGAGTTCCCAGTAAAACAATATGAATTTAATGGGACTGGGGTGGGATTATACTGAGAAAGTTGGTGGGCAGAGAGGAAGGAGGAAGGAACCTGGATGGAATTTTCTAGAAGTATATTTCATAAATGATCTCATCACACATACACAGAATTGGAATTAAAAACATAGTAAGTATATGAGAGGATTTTTTCTTGTTCAGTTGAAAAGTTGTGCCTGATTCTTTTGACCCCATGGACTTCAACATGCCAGGATTCCTTGTCCTTTACTATCTCCTTTACTATGTCAAATTTATTCCATTGAGTTGAGGATGCCATCTAACCATCTCATCCTATGTCACACCCCCCTCCTTTTGCCTTCAGTCTATCCTAGCATCAGCGTCTTTTCCAATTAGTCTGCTGTTCAGTGGCCAAATTATTAGAGTTTCAGCTTCAGCATCAGTCCTTCCAATGAATATTCAGGGTTGATTTCCTTTAGGATTGACTCGTTTGATCTTCTTACAGTGTAAGGGACTGTCAAGAGTCTTCTCTAGCACCATGATTCGAAAGCATCAATTCTTCGACACTCAGACTTCTTTATGGTCCAACTCTCACATCTGTACATGACTACTGAAAAATCCATAGCTTTGACTATATGGACTTTTGTTGCAAAGTGATGCTTCTGCTTTTGAATAATCTGTCTAGGTTTGTCATAGCTTTCCTTCCAAGGAGCAAGCATCTTTACATGGCTGCAGTCACTGTCCACAGTGATTTTGGAGCCCAAGAAAATAAAATCTGTCACTGTTTCCACTTTTACTCATCTATTCTCCATGAAGTGATGGGACTGGTTGCCATGGTCTTAGTTTTTTTAATGTTAAATTTTAAGCCACTCTGCTATTTTCACCCTTAGCAAGAGACTGTTTAGTTCCTCTCCACTTCCTACCATTAGAGTGGTATCATCTGCATATCTGAGGTTGTTGATATTTCTCCTGACAATCTTGATTCCAGCTTGTGATTGATCCAGCTTGGCATTTCACATAATGTACTCTGCATATAAGTTAAATAAGCACTGTGAGAATATGAGAGGCTAGATCTGTTAATTAGCTTGATGGTTCTGATTATTTTACAATGTATATGATATGAAAACATCAATGTATTTGTATAACTTAAATACATACAATTTTTATTTTTAAATTATACCCCAATAAAGCTGAGGTAAAAAAGAGGCTGGGCTTCCCAGGTGACTCAGTGGTAAAGAATCCACTTGCCAATGTAGGAGACTCAGGAGATTCAGGGTCAATTTCTGGGTTGGGATGATCTCCTGGAAGAGAAAATGGTAGTCCTCTCCAGTAATTCTTGCCTGGTAAATCCCACGGACAGAGGAGCTTGGGAGGCTACAGTCCATAGGGTTGTAAAAAGTCAGACAGGATTTAGTGATTGAGCATGCATGCAAAATGAGAGTTTGGGTGGGTGGAGAATGGTGCATGGAAACTTGCCATGTGGTGTAAGCGTACAAGGACAGTGCTTGTGAGCAAGATTTGGAAAAATGGCATTTCCTTATACTACTTCAAGAGAAGAAATAATAAATAAATAAACACAGCCCCAATAATCCAGGAATAAGTTGTCATCCTAGAAAACAGAGCCAAACAGTAGGGTAACATTCTAGCTTGCTACAAGTTTGTTAAAAGCTAAGAATTATTTTGAAAACTATGTATGTTTATTTGCTTTTCTCTTTTAAGAACACAAGCAGGCTTGTATCAGCACTCAAGTGGGCAGTGAGAAGCAGCTATAGGACTCTCTGTTCCTGTTTAACAGGCTAAATCAGACCAATTAAATAGTATTGAGCAATCTTTGAGGATGAGCACATAGAACAATAAACAAACAACACCTACCCTAAATAAAGTAAACAGATGCAAACAAATTGACTTATGAAAGAAATTCTTTAGCATATAAGAAAGGGAGAATTACTCTAAAACACTTCTTGAAATGACTTTACTATAACAAGCAGAATAATTTTAAAAATATCTAGAACAAGCACAGGCTACTTCAAAATATTTAGCAACACAGATGTCTTGATAAACTTCATGTGGTGTTAAGGATAAAGAAACTGTCTTATTAAAACCCAGGTCCCAAAATATTTAGGTTACCTAGAAACCATTAAAAAAAAAAAATAAGAAACCTAAAACAAATTCCAGGCAAACTTTAAACCTTTGCAGCATAAAATACTAAAAGATAATTGAGACATGTTCATAAGGCTTATTTGTTTTCTTTTTTTCCAAGGTGATAGGCATGGGAGCAGGCTGAATTATTTTTACTTTCTGATATTCAGGTGTTCACAAATTCTAGCACTAACACTACAATCTCTGAAAAGTTTGCCCAAACACTTATCAGGGGTGGGGGGAAAATTAAAATTGAGAAGTAGAAAATAGAAATGTTCTTATGGTGAGCATTCTTATAAATGAATAGATGTTTTGGATAAATATTATTATGGTGAGCATTGTTATGAGTGAATCCAATTAGTTTATTTATATATGTTCATAAGACAAAATAAATATCATTTGAAAAATAAGATATGTAGTTGGAATTAGTAATTAAATAATAATAATCTATACCTCTATCCTATAATCTATACCACATATTAACAAAGATCTATAAATGTAGGGATGGGTCAGTAAAAGCATATTAAATTTCATGTCTTCTGTAAGAGAAGGGTCAAAAGTTTCATTCCTTTGTTAAATTTGAAGCTAAAAGAGTTTTATAATAAGACCTTTATTAAAGAATACAAAATTATAACAAAGAAAAATTTTAAATGCTCCATTCTTTTAAAATTACTACTGAATGAAATAAGAAACAAGGCATAGTGTGCATTTTAAATGACCAAACACAGTATGCCAGTAAAATAGGACCAACTACGCAAGTCAATAAGTTAACCTGGATTCAGTTATTAGAGTAAGGATAAATTAGATATCAACAGGCAAAGTGCATCAGACTAATTACAAATAAGTTCAATCATGTGCTCCTTCCAGATACTAAAAAATTAAAAATGTTTGCATATGTAAGTACTATGTCATATCTTTTAGTTTCATCTGTCTCCAGATATTTGGGCACTTTTTCAAACCAACTGCTCTCTTGAATAGACACTAACCAACTTCTTGTAGGAGTAACCTGTGATACCCTGTCTCATGCCCATGCCATGTACTTCTTGCCTCCTGTCTCAGACTTTTATGTTGGTGCTGAGGTCTTAGCTGCAATAGTCTTCTTGATCACCTTCATGAACAAGTTATGTGTGCAAGGGAATTAACTGTCCATGGAGCATAACTTTGGTCAGTGGGAGGCAAGAGAGAATAGTGATTTTTTTTTTTACCTTTTCTTTGCTGGAGAAAAAGCCAAATATTCTCTCATTTTTGTAGCTTCTTGTAGGACAGTGCCACATGGATGGACAAGCAGTCATACTACATACTAAGCAGTAGCCAGTATCTGCTTTCCCCCTTCCCTCACTCTCTATTTCCTCACTCCTATACCCTGAGAATGCATTGTCTTAAAAGGTAGTTATATAAATGTCTCAGACTTAGGCTTTGTCTTCTGGAAACCTCAAGGCAAGACCACTGGCAATAAGAAAATTCTTAGAAAGTAGACTACAATTATGGGATTTTAGAGCTGAATTACTTTCCTATCTGAGAACAATGAGAATTCCAGTTCTAGTAGTGATAGGTGGCTGAAAATTTCTGATTGACAATAGCACCATGTCAACTAAGGTTTTCACCATTTTTGCTTTGGAATAAAGTGCAGATGAAAGGAAAGACACTGGAAGGTGTGATGGTTATGCTGTTTTAAAATACAGGGCCAACATTAATAATGTTTGTGTGGGCTGGCTTCTCTTTAATAGCATTAAAAATTGACTAGAGCAAATATGATGAAAAATCTGGCTCTCTCTATATGGTATTGCAAAAGGGGTCAGAAGACTCAGGGAAAAAAAGTGTTAGAATAGATAGTCCGTTTAAGACCTGAGCATCCATAACCTGAGAAAGATCCCTGGGTGGCCCCAGAAGACACTCCGTAAGGAATATACTGCTGAGTGGACACCAGTATCTGTAAGAAGCATGGATGGTGGTGGTTGCACTCTGTAGGCTATGGTTGGTAGTGTCGGTTGTTGCTATTGAACCGAGTTCTTTAATAAAAGTGAGAATCAGACCAGGGAATAGTATTCAATTATTAGAGGCAAGGAAGGTGTAATTACGAGACTTGCCATCAAGTTTTCTTGACCTTTAAGGATCTGTGGCGATAGCTAGTAGAACACAGCATTCTTAGATATGAGATAGGATATGTGCTTCCAAAGCAAGCACTAGACAGGAGATAGATGTGTAGATGCCTGCGAGAAAGGGAGAAAGAGAAAAAAAAAAACAAAACAAACCAATGAGAAGCAGAAAGTTGACATCAGCTGCTAAAACGGGAAATTGTTCCTCACCCAATATCCAGATCTAAGTCAGATCTCAAATCCAGAAGTCATTGATTGAAGCTCAAGATCTTCTTAAAAAAGAAGCCTATAATGCCACATTAAATTTATACAATAATCATTCCCTTGATTATTCTCTTAAAGTGACCTGGAACCATTTCCAGGGTAATTGAACATTGAGGAATGAAGAAAATCCAGCCATTTCTAGGACTGTTAAATGGGTGATCTGCATTGACACCCATACCATGGGATTTGAAACACCACCATGGTTTTCTGATTAAATAGGAGCTTATGGAGGCCAGGTGGATTTTCACTCAGGTTCATTTCAGTGTATCCAGGTATGCTTGAATATATGTGTTAGTTGTTCAGTCGTGTCTGACTCTTTGCAACGCTATGGACTGTAGTCCACCATGTTCCTCTGTCCAGGGAATTCTTCAGGCAAGAATACTGGCATGGGTAGCCATTCCCTTCTCCAGGGGATCTTCCTGACCCAGGGATCGAACCCAGGTCTCCAGCATTGCAGGCAGGTTCCTTACCATCTGAGCCACCAGGGAAGTCCATATAATCTTTGGTTATTTCCTTGGTCACATGTGCATAACTGAGAGAGAACTACTCGGCAACTAGCACAATCTATTCATTATGGCCCATAAATAGGCATAATCAGGGCATCCAGAGCCAAGTGGAAGCCCCAGAAATCACACTCCCATCCTGAAGAAAATTATAAATCAGAAGTAATACTGTATCATTGGAAGAACTGCTGATATTAATATTATATTAATATCAAAAGACTTAGAGGATATAGGGGTTGTGGTACTCAAAGTGTTTCCATTTGATTCAGCTATAAATACGCTGAAAAAATGAAATGGTTCTTGACAGGTGTATATATTAACTATATATATATTCACGTGGCAGCCCCATTTACAACTACTGTACTATACCATCTGCCACAGAAGCTGCTATTGAGACTACCACTTGGTTAAATGACAGTAGATTAATACAGGCTTTGGCACTTGTTTTGAGACTAATACTCTTGCAGATAAATATGAATTTTCCAATTCCCTTCATTGATGAGGATAAAATTTGTTTTTTATTCACATGGTAAGAACAGCAGTTCATACTCATTCTTGCCCAGGAATACACTAACTGTCCTCCTTTCTGTCACAGTAGACAATTCAGGTATCTTGATCACCTTGACATAACACTAGACTAGTACATTAATGACACCATGATAATAGGGTTTGGTGAGCAGGAATTAGAGAGTACACCAGATATTCTAGTAAGACGTGTGTCAGAGAGTGGGACTGAAGTATCATGAAGATTCAAGGAACTGCCATAGTTTTCGAGATCCAGTGGTCTGTGACATGCCACATTATTCCTTCTAAGATTAAGGACGAGACAAATTTTTGCACTTTTCATCATCTGACCCCGCTGATGGAAGCACATTGTTTGAGAGGGATCTTCTGCTTTTGGAGGTAACATACACTGAATTTGAGAATATCACTCTGACCCATGTATTTGGTATTTTAGAAGCTGTTCATTTTGAATGGGGCCTAGAGGAAGATAGGATTCTGCAAAAGATCCAGCTTGAGGTCTCTTGCCATTTGGGCCTTATGATTGAACAGATTTGACAGAAATGATATATCTATCAAGGAAGAGTTTGCTGTGTAAAATCTCGGTATATTTCCAGGATTTGGAGAACAATTATGCCTTCCCTGTCAGAACACTAGTCTAAATTTTAGCAAACATTTCTGCCACGATAATGGGTCCTACTAGAAACTGATAGCCTGAACATGGGTTGCTAAGTGACCATGACATTGAGGTTTCCTTTGTTGAGCTGAATATTATCAGGTCCATAAGGTTGGGCAGGTGCAGAAACAGCATTTGGATTTCAGCCTGAGCACATCCAGAACGTACTGGTAAATCACACTAAAAAGCTTCGGACTTCCATGTCTATAATCTCTGCTATTCCCCCAAAACAAGAATAGGTAGTTGTTTTATATGTTTTGTTAAATTTAAAAGATATCATTGCTACAAATCTTATTTTACACATTTTATAGTTAATATCATAGATTTATAAAATCTATTTCTTTTACAAATAACTGTTTTGTTTCTTTTTACTAATGTACATCTTTCTATTAGAACACGTTGTCATATATTATCTATTTTTTGAGCATTCAACAACTGTGCTGTGACGTGCTTAGTAGCTCAGTCATATCTAACTCTTTGCAAACCCATGGACTGTAGCCTGCCACACTCCTCTGTCCATGGGGATTCTCCAGGGAAGAATACTGGAGTGGATTGCCATACCCTCTTCCAAGGAATCTTCCCAACCCAGGAATTGAACCAGAGTCTCCTGCATTGCAGGCAGATTCTTTACCAGCTGAGCTACCAGGGAAGCCCCATTCAATGGCTAAGTTACAGCAATTCTTTACAACAAACAGTGCTGCAATCAAAATCTTTAATAAATACCTCATCCTTTTTTTTCCCCCATTATTGGTGAGATTGGGGTAACTATATATTGAATCATTCAAGTTTTCACTTCTATTATTTTTTCTCCCTTGGTTATTTTGTACTGGGTTCTATGGAAGTGACTAGATATTTTATATCTTAATTCTTATAATTTATTCATTCCAAGTATTGAACCCCAGGCTGTCACTTTAATCTCAGTCCTATAAATGTAATGAAATCCATGATAGACCACTCACATCCTTGTTCAGGGCCAGAAGGCTTATTCCCTCATTAACAAAAAGTGATTCTTGCAGGCAGCCCATAATAACCATCCCTCATTAGGAACTGCCTTGGGTAGAGATATTTGTCTCACTCAATTTCACACATCCTTACCAGGGCAGCTTGCATCCAATGACTGGTGAATGCAGGGATGTTTGGGCCCAGCCTCTCTCCAGCTTCAGAGAAGTAGCCTTCATTGATACTGCAACACAGCACTACTTCTCCCTCTAACTCACGTCTGTTTTCTTTCCTTCCCTCCCTATCATAGGTGTTGACCTCAAGAACACATAAACCTGTTCAGTAATCTCTTTCTTATGGACTGGTTCCCAGGGACACAACCTGTGTGAATGACAGTTATTAATGGAAATTCTTACTTATATTGCTCAATTTTCATATTAGTCAAAAGTCAAATTATATTTTCTCTTGTGATTTGGGCTTTTATATCTTACTTAAGTAAACATAGTCTATGGTGAGCTTGGTCGTTTTACTTTCATACTCAGGCCTTCTATTAATTTGAGATTCTTTTACTTATTTTTATTTTGTAATGTGTGCTGGAGGCCCATTTTTATTTTAGTAATAAATCAAGTTTCTGGTCTTTTACAAAAATGGCTACCACATCTCCAAAGTTATATACCATGTTTCCTATTGTCTAACAAATAATCTCTTTAAATCCTTATTTTTTTTTCTATTCCTTTAATTAGTCTGTTCCTGTTCCAGCTCCATACTGATGAATTTTATCTTGTGCCACATTCTGTCTTAATACTCAGCAGTAGGAATTTCTTTCTTTATATTTTTAAAAATTATTTAGTAATTCCTGAAAATTTGTCTTTTAGTATAAATTCTGGAATAAATTTTCCAAGTTTTTCTCAAAAGTTAGCAGTGGTGAAATTAATAAGTAAAATGAATAAAAGTGAATTTACAGATTAATTTCAGAACAATCAGTGTTTGAAACTTTATCATTATGTTCCTGGATATATTATATTATTCTATTTATTCAGATCAAATTTGATGTCTTTTAAGAGAATTTTCTAAATCTCCATAAACTTCTCTCAGACAACCATTGCTAGATTATTTCTGGGCAATTCACAAATGGCATGTTTTTGATCTTCTGGTCACTTATTGCCAGTGAAGAAATTTTAAATATACTTGAAGAACAATTTGCTGAGCTTAAAGATAAGGTTAAAGAACTCTTTCAGAAGGCATTGGTAGGGGATAAAATGATGGAATGAATGAAAAAAAAAAAACAAGTCTAAAGATTTGAAGACTAATATGTCAATACTCATCAAGAAGGAGAATCAGTATTTGAGGGAAAAAATGTTGATAATTTATTAAAGTTAACACAAGATATAAAACTTCAGTTTAAAAGGGCACATTTCTAAAAACAGAGTAGGAGAGAGAGTGGAAAAGAGTTCCTCATTTAAGTATGTTATGGTGATGTTTGTTGCTGCTGCTGCTAAGCCACTTCAGTCATGTCCGACTCTGTGCAACCCCATAGATGGCAGCCCACCAGGCTCCCCCGTCCCTGGGATTCTCCAGGAAAGAACACTGGAGTGGGTTGCCATTTCCTTCTTCAATGTGTGAAAGTGAAAAGTGAAGTCAGTCGTGTCCAATTCTTAGCAACCCCATGGACTACAGCCCACCAGGCTCCTCCATCCATGGGATTTTCCAGGCAAAAATACTGGAGGGGAGTGCCATTGCTGGTGATGTTTAAGATTACTCAAAACAGACAGTCCAGGGGACTCTCAAGGGTCTTCTCCAGAGGAGAGAACAAGACAGCAGAGGAGTAGGTGGACATGGAGTACATCTCTCTTTATGTATACATCAGGAATACACCTTCAGACACAGAAGTGCATGCAGAACACCAGATGAGAAGGAACAGGAGTACCTGACGAGCGGAAAAGAATATCTAGACCCACACAAAACTTGGTAGGATAAAGGAACTAGGGGGAAAAATAGGAGTGTTGGTAGGACTACACCTTCCCTTGGCAGGTGGGGGAACTGAAGCAGGGGTCCAATCCCCACATAGGGGCAATTGTCTGAGTCAGAAGAGAAACATTTAAGGCTGACAGTGAAACAGTTAATCTGTGGCAGCCTAAATGGAATGAGAATCAGTCCTTGCCGCAGCCATACATACCCCAGACAGGAATGTAGATCCCTTGGAAGGTGCAGTGTCTGGGGTTGTGGAGTAATCCCAGTGGTGCAGTGTGGTGCAGTAATCCCAGAAGGTGCAGTGTCTGGGGTTGTGGAGTAATCCCAGGTTGAGGGCTGCTGTTGACTGCAGAGATGGATTGAGGGGATGTGAGGGAAGAGATTGTGGTGGGAAATGCTCTGGAGGAAAGCTGGGCAGCCATGGAAGCAAGGTAATACTGCTGAGTCATGTGTAGGGGGTGGAGCCATCACCATAGCCTCTCTCCCGCAACACGCCAGCACTGGCAGCTGAACAATAGTGAGGCTGGCCCCTCAAACGCCTGACGCACTGAACTATAGAGTAGGTCCCTACCTAGGTGCTCCTTTAAGTGACTGATGTGCCCAACTACAGAGTAGGACCCCATCCATGGTGCCTGTGCCAATCTACAGAGTAGGACCCCCCAGCCATGGGGGGCCCCTCTGTGTGTCTGACGCACCGAACAACAGAGGTGGACCCCAGGCAAGGGAGCCCTCTAAGTGCCTGAATGGTGCCTCCGCAGAGCTGTGGAGAAAGACTGGCCAAAGAGGCTTTCTGATTGCCAGCTACAAGAGGCTAGGAAAAAACTCTGATAGGTCTGTAACTCCTGCAGCAGAGGCAGTCTTTGTCCCTGCACACTTGGCGCTACCAGGGTCCCCTCAAGCCAAGCAGCTGTACCACCTTCACACTCATTCCTCACTGGGGCAGAGCTACCACAGGCAAAAAGGTCTTGTGTCTATGTGCACAGAGTTGTTTCGGAGTGTCCGACTCTTTGTGACCCTGTAGACTGTGGACTGCCAGGCCAGGCTTTTCAGTCAGGTAGAGGGGTTCTCCAGGCAAGAACACTGGAGAGTGTTGGTCAATATTGGTTGCCATACCCTTCTAGAGCGCTATATTTACTGCTGCCAAAGCCACCAACTTTCCTGAGTACCTGGTGCTGCTGGAACCCCTGCAACCCATCAGCTGCAACACCTACACACCTGGCCCTCACAGGGGCAAACCCACGCCCTCCAGGGCAACCTCAGGAGCAAACCCCAGTGGATGACCCACAGGCAGAGGTGGAAATAAAACCACAATTGAAGCCCAGGGGCAGTGTGACTAAGGAAGAAGACCCAAAACCTTCCCACCAGCTATATAAGCTGCAGATTAAATCCACATGATCAACTAGCCAGACTCTGTGTCTATGGAATATATAAAAGGTCACTGAATGCTCCCACAAAAGAAAACGTGCTAGTTCTGATAGCTATGGACATTGGAGGCAAGAACAAAGAGGAGTAGGACCAGATTAGAATCTGAGCTGCCCCCACAACATGTCCAGAGATAAGCACAGTATTGGAGGGCATCCTAGGGAGGTGAGGTGGACTGTGACTCCCAGCGAGGGAAAGGACTCTGACAGCAGTGACTCAAGAAAACATTTATTATTCTTATGTTTTGACTTGTTCTGTAGATTCTTCTGGATTTTTTTTTTCTTTTATTACCCACTCTGTTGTAGTTGTTGATTTTATTGACATTATGAAATCTAATTAAGCTTTTGAGCTTTTTTTTTCCTCAATAACATTTTTTATTGTTGTTATAAACCTCTGCCTCTACTTTGGGCTTTTGCAGTTCTGTGGAGTTCTCCTTTTTTTTTTTTTTTTCTTTTCTCTTTTTTAAAATTTCTTTTTTAAACCTATGATTATTTTTTCTACATTTATTCCTTTGTTTCTTTTCCTGCTGTTCTTTTTCCCTTGCCGTTAATCGTTAATGCATATAAGTCTTCTTTACTACTTCTATTTAACTTTACATATGTATTCATTCTTTCTTTCCTTTCCTCTCAATAAATTTGTTAGTTTTATTCTCATTGCTTTATCTCCCACCTTGCTTTAGTTTTGTTTTCCAGTTTGTACTTTAGTTAGTTTTGTTCTGGTAGATATACTTTTTGGTTTTCTTTGTTCACCGGGTCAAACTATTGTACGTTATTTTTGTTGGATTGCTTTAATTATGCTTATGAGTGTATATGTATATGTGTGTATTCAGTCACATTTTTTATAGTGGTTATAAACTTCTGCATCAATATTTGGCTTTTGTAGTTCTGTGGAGTTCCCCACCCCCCCCTTTTTTTTTCTTTTTCTTCCATTTTTTCTTTTTTTTTTTTTATAATTTTAACTTTTCGTGTTTTAAAACTATTATATTTTTTCTACATGTATTCCTTTGTTGGCCTTTCCTACTTCTTTTCCCCTTACAGTTAATCTTTCATGTATATAAATCTCTTCATCTACCTCTATTTGACTTTGCATATCTCCTATTCTTTTCCTTTTTCCTTTCTCCTTTCCTCTCAACATATTTGTTAGTCCTCTTTTCATTGGTTTATTTCCTACTTGGCACCTTGCTTTAATTTTGTTTTCCAGTTTGTGCTTTAGTTAGTTTTGTTTTTAACTTGTAAATATGATTTTTTTTCTCTTTGTTAGCCAGATCAATCTATTGTACTTTATTTTTGTTGAAATGTTTTGATTTGCTCATGGTTGTATATGTATATGTGTATATTCCATTATTTTAATTATTATTTGCCTGATTTTGTAACTGCTATTCGTTTGGGGTTCACCTCTTGTTTATTATTTTTGGATATTTATTTTAACCTCACTTAATGCCATAAAAAGCCACTTGTGAAATCATCATTTTTGACCAGAGATAAGTCCTGAGCCTTTTGGAGTGGGAGCACTGACTTGAAGACCTTACATTACCAGAGAACTAACCCTAGGGAGTATGAAATAATGAGAACTCACAGAAAGGAAACCAGTTGAATACAAGTATTGGCATCACCCAACCACCAGTTGCACCCTGTGCAGGACACCTCATCTAAACAAGAAACAAAACAAAAATAAAAACTCAATCATGAGCAGACAGGATTACAATCTCATTCAGCCTTGCCCATCAGAGAAAAAGCAAACAAACAAAAATTCAGCACAAATCTCACCCTATACAAAGCTTACACAAACTTCTGGACCAACCTTCAGTTCAGTCACTCAGTCGTGTCTGACTCTTTGTGACCCCATGAATCGCAGCACGCCAGGCCTCCCTGTCCATCACCAACTTCCGGAGTTCACTCAGACTCATGTCCATCGAGTCAGTGATGCCATCCAGCCATCTCATCCTCTGTCGTCCCCTTCTCCTCCTGCCCCTAATCCCTCCCAGCATCAGAGTCTTTTCCAATGAGTCAGCTCTTCCCATGAAGTGGCCAAAGTACTGGAGTTTCAGCTTTAGCATCATTCCCTCCAAGGAAATCCCAGGGTTGATCTCCTTCAGAATGGACTGGTTGGATCTACTTGCAGTCCAAGGGACTCTCAAGAGTCTTCTCCAACACCACAGTTCAGAAGCATCAATTCTTCAGCACTCAGCCTTCTTCACAGTCCAACTGTCACATCCATACATGACTACTGGAAAAACCATAGCCTTGACTAGATGGACCTTAGTCGGCAAAGTAATGTCTCTGCTTTTGAATATGCTATCTAGGTTGCTCATAACTTTTCTTCCAAGGAGTAAGCGTCTTTTAATTTCATGGCTGCAGTCACCATCTGCAGTGATTTTGGAGCCCAAAAAAATGAAGTCCGACACTGTTTCCACTGTTTCCCCATCTATTTCCCATGAAGTGATGGGACTGGATGCCATGAGCTTCGTTTTCTGAATGTTGAGCTTTAAGCCAACTTTTTCACTCTCCTCTTTCACTTTCATCAAGAGGCTTTTTAGTTCCTCTTCACTTTCTGCCATAAGGGCAGACATCAGAAGGAAGAAAGAATTCACCTTGAAAACTGAGAAAAGAAAACACAATAAGATAAAAAAAAAAAATGATGAAAAGGCAGAGAAATGCTACACAAATGAAGGAATAAACTAGAAAGAATGAAGAGGAAAGAGGCAAACTACCTGAAAAAATAATTCAGAATAATGATAGTAAAGATGATCAAAAACCTTGAAAACAAAATAGAGAAAATGCAAGAATCTATTTAAAAAGACCTAGAAGAATTAAAGAATAAACATACAGTGACAAACCACACAATTACTGAAATTAAAAATACTCTAGAAGGAATCAATAGGATAATATCTGAAGCAGAAGAATGAATCAGTGTGCTAGAAGATAAAATGATGGAAATAACTTCTGAAGAGCAGAATAAAGTAAAAAGAATGAAAAGAACTGAGAATTGTCTCAGAGACCTCTGGAACAATATCAAATGCACCAACATTTGAATTATATGGGTTCCAAGAGAAGAGAAAAAGAAAGAGTATCAGAAAAAATTTTCAAGAGATTACAGTTGAAAATTTCCCCAACATGGAAAAGGAAATAGTCACTCAAGTCCAAGAGGCACGAAGAGTCCCATACAGGATAAACCAAGGAGAAACATGCCAAAAACATACTAATCAAACTAACAAAGACTAAACACAAAGAAAGAATATTAGAAACAGCAAGAGAAAAGCAACAAGTAACATGAAAGGGAAACCCCTTTTGCTTAACAGCTGATCTTTCAGCAGAAACTCTGCAGGACAGAAGGGAATAGCAGGATATATTTAAAGTAATGAAAGGGAAAAATCTACAACCAAGATTACTGTACCTGGCAAGGATATTATCCAAAATTGATGGAAAAATAAAAAGCTTTTCAGACAAGAAAAAGTTAAAGAGAATTCAGTACCACCAAACCAACTTTACAACAAATGTTAGAGGGACTTATATAGCCAAGAAATACAAGAGAAGAAAATGGATCTACAAAATCAATCCCAAACAGTTAAGAAAATGAAAATAGGAACATATATATCAATAATTACTTTAAATGTAAATGGATTAAATCCTCCAACCAAAAGACACAGACTGGTTGAATGGATATAAAAACAAGACCCATATATATGCTGAAACAAGAAACCCACTTCAGACCTCAAGACACATATACACTGAAAGTGAGAGAATGGAAAAATATATTCCATAGAAATGGGATGCAAAAGAAAGGTGGAGTAGCAATCCTCATAAAAGACAAAATAGACCTTAAAAATAAAGAAGATTGCAAGAGATAAGGAAGGATACTACATAATGATCAAGGGATGAATCCAAGAGGAAGACATAACAATTATAAATATCCATGCACCCAACATAAGAGCACCTCAGTACATAAGACAAATACTAACAGACATAAAAGGAGAAATTGACAGTAACACAATAATAGTATGAGTCTTTAACATCCCACTCACATGAATGGACAGATCATCAAAACAAAAAATTAATAAGGAAACACAAGTTTAAATGAGACATTAGATTAGATGGATCTCATTGATAACTTCAGGACATTCCATCCAAATGCAGAAGAATACACCTTCTCAAGTGCACATGGAACATTCTCCAGGATAGACCACATCTTGTGTCACAAACTAAACCTCAGTAAATTTAAGAAAATTGAAATCATATCAAGCATCTTCTCTGACCACAATGCTATGAGACTAGATATCAATTACAAGAAAAAAACTGTAAAAAACACAAACACATGGAGATTAAACAACACATTTCTAAATAACCAAAAGGTTATTGAAGAAATCAAATGGGAAATCAAAAAATTTCTAGAACTGAATGACAATGAAAGCACAACTCAAAACCTATGGGATGCAGGAAAAGCAGTTCTAAGAGGGAAGTTTATAGCAATGCAATCTTACCTCAAGAGACAAGCAAAGCATCAAATAGACAACCTAACTTTACACCTAAAACAACTGAAAAAAGAAGAACAAAAAAACCCTCAAATTAGTAGAAGGAAAGAAATAATAAAGATCCGAGCAGAAATAAATGAAAAATAAATGAAACAAACAGTAGTAAAGATTAATAAAACTAAAAGCTGGTTCTTTGAGAAGATAAACAAAATTGACAAGCCTTTAGCCAGATTCACAGACAAAAAAAGAGAGAAAAATAAAATTAACATAATTAGAAATGAAAAGGGAGAGGATACAATGGACAGTGCAGAAACACAGAAGATTATAAGAGACTTTTATGAACAACTCTATGGCAATAAAATGGAAAACCTGGAAGAAATGGATAGATTCTTAGAAAAGTTCAATCTTCCAATACTGAACCAGGAAGAAATAGAAATTAACAGGAACCAAATTACAAGCACTGAAATTGAAGCTGTGATCAAAAATCTCCCACAAAACAAAAGCTCAAGATCAGATGACTTCATAGGAGAATTCTATCAAACATTTACAGAGGAGCTAAGGCCTATCCTTCTAGAACTCTTTCAAAAAACTGCAGAGGAAGGAATACTTCCAAACTCATTCTACAAGGCCGCCATCACCCTGATACCAAAACTAGACAAAGACAACATGAAAAAAGAAAACTACAGGCTAATATCACTGATGAACATAATGCAAAAATCCTCAACAAAATTTTAGTAAACAGAATTCAGCAGCACATCAAAAAGCTCATACACCATGATCAAGTTGGGTTTATTCCAGGGACGCAAGGATTCTTCAACATATGCAAATCAATCAATGTGATACACCATATTATCAAATTGAAAGATAAAAAACATATGATCATCTCAATAGATGCAGAAAAACTCTTTCACGAAATCAGCACCCATTTATGATTAAAACTCTTCAAAAAATAGGCATAGAGGAACCTACTTCAACATAGTAAAGTCCATATATAATAAGCCTACAGTAAACATTATTCTCAATGGTGAAAAACTGAAAGCATTTCCCCTAAGATCAAGAACAAGACAAGGGTGTCCACTTTCACCACTATTATTCAACATAGTTCTGGAAGTCCTTGCTATAGCCATCAGAGAAGAAAAAGAAATAAATCCAGATTGGAAAAAAAGAAGTAAAGTTCTCACTGTTCACAGATGACATGATACTGTACATAGAAAACCCTAAAGATAGTATCAGAAAATCGCTAGAGCTAATCAGTGAATTTAGCAAAGTTGCAGGATACAAAATCAATACACAGAAATAAAGTGCATTTATATATGCCAACAAAGAAAAATCAGAAAGAGAAATTAAGGAATCAATCCCATTCACCATTGCAACTAAAGGAATTAAATATCTAGGTATAAACTTACCTAAAGAGACAAAAGAACTGTACACAGAAAATTATGAGACACTGATGAAAGAAATTGGGGAAAACCACTGGACCATTCAATTCCGTTCAGTTCAATCACTCAGTCTTGTCTGACTCTTTCCGACCCCATGCATTGCAGCACATCAGGCCTCCCTGTCCATCACCAACTCCCAGAGTTCACTCAAATTCACATCCATCAAGTCAGTGATGCCATCCAGCCACCTCATCCTCTGTTATCCCCTTCTCCTCCTGCCCCCAATCCCTCCCAGCATCAGAGTCTTTTTCAATGAGTCAACTCTTCGCAAGAGGTGGCCAAAGTACTGGAGTTTCAGCTTTAGCATCATTCCTTCCAAAGAATTCAATATTACAGTAATCCAAGTCTATGCCCAACCAGCAATGTGGAAGAAGCTGAAGTTGAACGGTTCTATGAAGACCTACAAGAGCTTTTAGAACTAACACCCAAAAAAGTGGTCCTTTTCATTATAGGGGACTGGAATGCAAAAGTAGGAAGTCAAGAAACACCTAGAGTAACAGACAAATTTGGCCTTGGTATACGGAATGAAGCAGGGCAAAGACTAATAGAGTTTTGCCAAAAGAATGCACTGGTCATAGCAAACACCCTCTTCCAACAACACAAGAGAAGACTCTACACATGGACATCACCAGATGGTCAACACTGAAATCAGATTGATTATATTCTTTGCAGCCAAAGATGGAGAAGCTCTATACAGTCAGCAAAAACGAGATGGGGAGCTGACTGTGGCTCAGATCATGAACTCCTTATTGCCTAATTCAGACTTAAATTGAAGAAAGTAGGGTAAACCACTATACCATTCAGGTATGACCTAAATCAAATCCCTTAAGATTATACAGTGGAAGTGAGAAATAAATTTAAGGGACTAGATCTGATAGATAGAGTGCCTGATGAACTATGGATGGAGGTTTGTGACATTGTACAGGAGACAGGGAGAAAGACCATCCCCATGGAAAAGAAATGCAAAAAAGCAAAATGGCTGTCCAAGGAGGCCTTATGAATAGCTGTGAAAAGAAGAGGAGTGAAAAGCAAACGAGAAAAGGAAAGATATACTCATTTGAATGCAGAGTTCCAAAGAATAGCAAGGAGAGATAAGAAAGCCTTCCTCAGTGATCAATGCAAAGAAACAGAGGAAAACAATAGAATGGGAAAGACTAGAGATCTCTTCAAGACAATTAGAGATACCAAGGGAACATTTCATGCAAAGATGGGCTCAATAAAGGACAGAAATGGTATGGACCCAACAGAAGCAGAAGATATTAAGAAGAGGTGGCAAGGATACACGAAAGAACTGTACAAAAAAGATCTTCAGGACCCAGATAATCACAAAGGTGTGATCAGTCCCACTCACCTAGAGCTGGACATCCTGGAATATGAAGCCAAGTGGGCCTTAGGAAGTATCACTACAAACAGAGCTAGTGGAGGTGATTGAATATCAGTTGAACTATTTCAAATTCTAAAAGATGATGCTGTGAGCAATTTTGTCAGCAAATTTGGAAAACTCAGCAATGGCCACAAGAGTGGAAAAGGTCAGTTTTCATTCCAATCCCAAAGAAAGGAAATGCCAAAGAATGCTCAAACTACTGCACAATTGCACTCATCTCACACGCTAGTAAAGTAATGCTCAAAATTCTACAAGCCAGGCTTCAGCAATACATGAACCATGAACTTCCAGATGTTCAAGCTGGTTTTAGAAAAGGCAGA
This sequence comes from Budorcas taxicolor, assembly GCF_023091745.1. Classification (NCBI taxonomy): domain Eukaryota; kingdom Metazoa; phylum Chordata; class Mammalia; order Artiodactyla; family Bovidae; genus Budorcas; species Budorcas taxicolor. The sequence goes on along the minus strand of NC_068913.1, from coordinate 43,712,322 downwards.
GGAACCAGAAATCAAATGGCCAACATCCACTGGATCATGGAAAAAGCAAGAGAGTTCCAGAAAAACATCTATTTCTGATTTATTGACTATGCCAAAGCCTTTGACTGTGTGGATCACAATAAACTGTGGAAATTCTGAAAGAGATGGGAATACCAGACCACCTGGCCTGCCTTTTGAGAAACCTGTATGCAGGACAGGAAGCAACAGTTAGAACTGGACATGGAACGACAGACTGGTTCCAAGTAGGAAAAGGAGTACGTCCAGGCTATATATTGTCACCCTATGCAGAGTACATCATGAGACATGCTGGACTGGAGGAAGCAGAAGTTTGGATCAAGATTGCTGGGAGAAATATCAATAACCTCAGATATGACACCACCCTGATGGCAGAAAGTGAAGAAGAACTAAAGAGCCTCTTGATGAAAGTGAAAGAGGAGAGTGAAAAAGTTGGCTTAAAGCTCAACATTCAGGAAACTAATATCATGACATCTGGTCCCATCACTTCATGGCAAATAGATGTGGAAACAGTGGAAGCAGTGTCAGACTTTATTTTTCTGTGCTCCAAAATCACTGCAGATGGTGATTGCAGGCATGAAATTAAAAGACGCTTACTCCTTGGAAGGAAAGTTATGACCAACCTAGACAGCATATTAAAAAGCAGAGCCATTACTTTGCCAACAAAGGTCTGTCTAGTCAAGGCTATGGTTTTTCTAGTAGTCATTTATGGATGTGAGAGTTGGATTATAAAGAAAGCTGAGTGGAGAAGAATTGATGCTTTTGAACTGTGGTGTTGGAGAAGACTCTTGAGAGTCCCTTGGACTGCAAGGACATCCAACCAATCCATCCTAAAGGAGATCAGTCCTGGGTGTTCATTGCAAGGACTGATGTTGAAGCTGAAACTCCAATACTTTGGCCACCTGATGCAGAGAGCTGACTCGTTTGAAAAGACCCTGATGTCGGGAAAGATTGAGGGCAGGAGGAGAAGGGGACGACAGATGATGAGATGATTCGATGGCATCACTGACACAGTAGACATGGGTTTGGGTGGACTCTGGGAGTTGGTGATGGACAGGGAGGCCTGGCGTGCTGCAGTTCATGGGGTCACAAAGAGTTGGACACGACTGAGCAACTAATCTGAACTGAACTGATGAAAGAAATCAAAGATGACATAAACAGATGGAGAGATATTCCATGTTCCTGAATAGGAAGAATCAATATTGTGAAAATGACTATAATACCAAATGCAATCTACAGATTCTATGCATTCAATCCCTATCTAATTACCAATAGCATTTTTCACAGAACTAGAACAAAAAAACTTCACAATTCATAGTGAGACAGAAAAGACCCTGAATAGCCAAAGCAGTCTTGAGACAGAAGAATGGAGCTAAAGGAATCAACCTGCCTGATTTCAGGTTATACTACCAAGCTATAGTCACGAAGACTGTATGGTACTGGCACAAAAACAGAAATATAGACCAACAGAACAATATAGAAAGCCCAGAAATAAACCCATGCATCTATGGCTATGTTATTTTGACAAAGGAGGCAAGAATATACAGTGGGGAAAAAAAAGCCTCTTCAATAAATTGTGCTGGGAAAACTGGAAAGCTACATGTAAAAACATGAAATTAGAGCACTTCCAAATAACATACACAAAGATAAACTCAAAATGGATTAAATACCTAAATGTAAGACCAGAAACTATACAACTCTTAGAGGAAAACATAGGCAGAACACTTGATGACATAAATCAAAGCAAGATCCTCTATGACCCACCTCCTAGATAAATGAAAATAAAAACAAAATGAAACAAATGGGACATGATTAAATTTAGCATCTTTTGCACAGCAAAGGAAAGTATGAAAGTGAAAATGAAGTCACTCAGTCCTATCCAACTCTTTGCTCCTCCATCCATGGGATTTTCCAGGCAAGAGTAATGGAGTGGGTTGCCATTTCCTTTTCCAGGGGATCTTCCTGACCAGGGATAGAACCCAGGTCTCCTGCATTGTAGGCAGACACATTTACCATCTGAGCCACAAGCAGGGTGAAAAAACCCTCCGAATGGGAGAAAAGAATAGCAAATGAAACAACTGATAAAGGATTAATTTACAAAATATACAAGCAGCTGTACAGCTCAATGCCAGAAAAACAAACAACCCAATCATAAAGTGGGAAAAAGACCTAAACAAACATTTCTCCAAAGAAGACACAGGTGGCTAACAAACACATGAAAAAATGCTCAACATTGCTCATTATTAGAGAAATGCAAAACTAAACCACAAGATACCATCTCACACAAGTCAGAATGGCCATCATCAAAAAGTCTACAAACAATAAATGCTGGAGAGAGTGTGGAGAAAAGGGAACACTCTTGCACTGTTGGTGGGAATGTAAATTGATGCAGCCACTATGGAAGACGATATGGAGATTCCTTAAAAAACTATGACTAAAACCACCATATGACCCATCAGCCCCACTCTTAGGCATATACCCTGAGGAAACCAAAATTGACACGTGTTTCCCATTGTCCATTGCAGTTCATTTACCATAGCTAGAACATGGAGACAACCTAGATGTCCATCAACAGATGAATGTATAAAGAAGTTGTGGTACATATACACAATGTAATATTACTCAGCCATAAAAAGGAACACATTTGAGTCAGTTCTGATGAGGTGGAACCTAGAACCTATTGTACAGAGTGAAGTGAGTAAGAAGGAGAAAGATAAATCTATTATTATAACACATATATATGGAATCTCAAAAAATGGTACTGAAGAATTTATTTACAGGGTAGTAATGGAGAGTCAGAGATAGAGAATAGACTTGTGGACATGGGGAGAGGGGAGGAGAGGGTGAGATGTATGGAAAGAGTAACTTGGAAACCTACATTACCATATGTAAAATAGTTAACCAAGGGTAATTTGCCATACGGCTCAGGAAACTCAAACGGGGCCTCTGCAGTAACCTAGAGGGCTGGGATGGGCAGGGAGATGTGAGGGAGTTTCAGAAGGGAGGGTTATATGTATACCTATGGCTGATTCATATTGAGGTTTGACAGAAAACAACAAAATTCTGTAAAGCAATTACCCTTCATTAAAAAAATTAATTAAAAAACAAAAGGAAACAGAAAAGATTATTCAAAACAAAGGAAAATTTATAATTTTCAGAGAGAACCTAGAACATATCTTTCAGAACTAAAACCCAATACCTTTTAGCCCTGATGACAGCAATGCTGAATTTCAGAGAGTTTTCAAGGAAAAATATTTTAATCTGATATTGTATTCAGTTAACTATTTCAGTGTAGAGCAAAAAAAGAAGACATTAATTATCAGAGAGTCTAGCAACATGAAGAATCTGTTTAAAACAGTTCCTCAAGATTTAACTTTTGAAAGGAAATAATCAATTCCAAAAGCAAGAAATTACTATGGGATGGGAAAACCTGTAAGAATGATATAGAACTTACTGATGTATCAATAAATACTAATTTAATCATGTTTGTAAACATGAAATCCAAAACTAAGATGATAGTAATGTTATGGAAGTTGTTGGCGGAAGAGAGAGAGGTGAAAAAAGAAATTGTTTAACATTTTGTCCTATTCAATGGGGTAAACAACATTTGTTCATAAGGTTACAGGCTTCTTTGGTGGCTCAGATGGTAAAGAATCTTCTTGCTATGTGGGAAACCTGAGTTCTATTCCTTGGTTGGGGAGATCCCTTGGAGGAGGGCATGGCAACCCACTCCAGTATAATTGCCTGGAGTATCCCATGGACAGAGGAACCTAGCAGGTTACAGTCCATGGGGGTGCAAAGAGTCAGACACAACTGAGCAACTAAGCGCAAGCACACAAGCACACGTTTATAGATACTGATAGGGAAACACAGACAAAATATTAATCTGTTTTATTCATCCCTGTCTAGAGCATTGTTCAAGATACAGTCAATCATGAAAAAAATATTTGTTGAAAAAATCTTACAAAATTAATAAAGATGATTAAAATAGTAAAAACAGAATGCATACAGTTAATCCATAAGAAATATATAACTGAAACCAAGGAAACAGGAAACATAAAATAAATTGCAGTAAGTGGAAGGGGGACACAAACAATGGTAAAACTCAGTAATCAGTACAAGTAAAACTTGTAGAAAACAGTGATACCCAGATTGTAATAAAAATAAAAGCTACATATGTTGTCTAAAAGATACTCATTTAAAACAGACACATACACAATAAGATACAGAAAAATTGATTTATGTCAATCATAGAAAATATTTATCTGAAAAATATCAACTAAAATTTTGATATCAGTAAAAGAAGAGGGTAGAGTGTGAACTATCATCAGAGAGGGTTGTTATATATTTTTGAAAAATAAAAAGTGAAACAATAAATATTCTTCAATATATATCTGGGAGTATGGCCTCAAATTATATAAGCAATAATTAATATCTGATATGAAGAGACATACAGAACACATATTTTACAGAAATGTGGTACATGGAGAACAATAAAGGTAGAGATAATGTCGAGCATGATTAATAATTTGATCTAACAAATATGTCTAGAATCTCTTATCAAATGAACAATCAGTTCAGTCGCTCAGTCGTGTCCTACTCTTTGCGACCCCATGAATTGCAACACGCCAGGCCTTCCTGTCCATCACCAACTCCCAGAGTTCACTCAGACTCACGTCCATCGAGTCAGTGATGCCATCCAGCCATCTCATCCTCTGTCGACGCCTTCTCCTCCTGCCCCCTATCCCTCCCAGCATCAGGGTCTTTTCCAATGAGTCAACTCTTCCCATGAGGTGGCCAAAGTACTGGAGTTTCAGCTTTAGCATCATTCCTTCCAAAGAAATTGCAGGGCTGATCTCCTTCAGAATGGACTGGTTGGATCTCCTTGTGCAGTCCAAGGGACTCTCAAGAGTCTTCTCCAACATCACAGTTCAAAAGCATCAGTTCTTCAGCACTCAGCCTTCTTCACGGTTCAACTCTCACATCCATACATGACCACAGGAGAAACCATAACCTTGACTAGACGGACCTTAGTTGGCACAGTAATGTCTCTGCTTTTGAATATGCTATCTAGGTTGGTCATAATTTTTCTTCCAAGGAGTAAGCATCTTTTAATTTCATGGCTGCAGTCACCATCTGCAGTGATTTTGGAGCCCCCCAAAATAAAGTCTGACACTGTTTCCACTGTTTCCCCATCGATTTCCCATGAAGTGATGGGACCAGATGCCATGATCTTCGTTTTCTGAATGTTGAGCTTTAAGCCAACTTTTTTACTCTCCTCTTTCAAATGAACATAGAGTACATATTATTTCCAGACACATTAAACATTGACCAATGATGATGATACATTGGGCCCCAAAAGCAGCTTCTAAAATTTTTGGTTAACAACATACAATCTATATTCTATAACTTCAATGCAATAAAACTAAAAATCAAGAAAATAATGTTTAGGGGAAAAATACCTATTTCTTAAAACTAATATATTATCAATCACCCTTCAGTTTATAGCAAAAATGATACGGTAAACTTTGAAATTCTTACGTTTAAATGATAATGAAAGAACTGAGAGTCAATATCATTTTCTTCTGAAATATAGAAAGAAATTTATCAATTTACAAACATAAGGAAAGATGGAAAACTAAGCTAGGAAAAGAGTAACAGAATAAACCAAAAAAGAGAGAGAGAAAGAGACAAAGAGTAGAACACATAGTAATAAGGGAGGATGAAGGAAACAAAAATGAAGCCGTGGGAAAATAGTAAGACACTCCTAGTGATATGAATTAAGTTATAAAATAGAGAAGATGCAAATAAAAATATGAAGAATCCAGATAAGTAAACACATAAATATAAGGAAAATTCTACAAATATGTAATGGACAACAGTACATCAAAATTTTAAATCTCAGATAAAATTTGTATTTTCTGGGGGAAAAACTATCAAAACTCCCCTTGCCCCAGAAAAAAATAAACAAAACAAAACAGGGTGAGATGCTTTTAGATATGAGTTGTGTAAGTCTTTAAGGAATATGTATCTTATACAATTTTTCCACCAAAGAAAAGAAAAACAGAAAAGCTGACCAATTTATTTTATGAGGTTAATATAATCTGGATACCCAAACTGGGTAATGACTGTACAGGAAAACTAAATTGCTGGTTAATTTCACTAATGAACATAAAAGATCCTCATACTAGTTAACTGAAACCTAACAATGCATTAAAATAGACTGTGGTCAAGTATAATTAATACAAGGGGGTAAGGATTATTCATCTTGGAAATCTATTCATCTAATTAATAACTGTAACATTAAATGATCAAAGAAGAAAAATACATAATCTTTCAACTTAGGTTGGAAGGAAAAATTCATATGATTTACTACACAGTTAAGAATTCTTAGCAAATGAGAAAAGAGAAAGACAATTAAAAAAAAAAAACATAAGAGTACAGAATATCTACAGAAAGCATCTTTATTTAATAGAGAATTTTAAATATTTCATTCTCCTTCATACAAGCATCAAGACAAGGATGACTACCATCATCACTATTATTCAGCAGAGACTGAAGGTCTCAGAGAAAATATTACAAACAACAACAACAAAAAAAAGATAAAGAGAATAGGGAGAAAAAGTTAAAATGTCATGATAGGAATATCTTCATGGAATGCCCAAGATATTTTACAAACAAATTTTAATATTACTATGAAAATTCAGTTAATTTAAGGGCTGAAGAAATAGTATAATAAGCACCCATATAACCACCATCCCAGAAATAAAAATGCTATCATTTTGTCATTTGTCCCATATTCTTTTTAAAATACATGTACATTTACAAGAAAATTAATGTTAGTATTGTATATTAGAGCAAGCAATTGGAAACAATCTCTTTTACATTAAAATTTTAAAGTTGAAAGCAATAATCTTACTTCTCTACAAAAACTTTAACTTAATCCAGATTTTTCCTCCAAACTCTTCTAGAATAGCACACATACTAATTCTTTCTCACAATTGCCATGTATTTAGCACACATATACATTTTTAGCATTCAGAGTTTATAAGAATAATTACTTTAAAATCAGAGAAAATTAATTTATGAAGAAAGACTACTTGACAGTTATATTGAATGGACACTACTGAATTATAGGCACATCTTATAAAAACAAAAAGGATACTTGAAGCTGATTTATAGTTTCAAAAGAACAACATTACAAAATATTAAAAGTCCATGCTCCCATCCTGGACAGGACTTTTCAGATTTTTTCTAATAACTTTCAAATATTTACAATATCATTTTAAGCAAAAACTATTTCACTTGGAGTCTTTCAAGAATGTAGCTGACCATTCTAGAAGCTTTAAATAAGAGAAAGTTGGCAAAGTCTAGATCAGTAATGTCCAACAGAAATACAATTCCAACCTTACAATTCTTAACCTTAAATGTGAGCCATATATGTAATTAAAAATCTTCCAATAGGCACATTTCAGGTAAAAATAAATTAATGTAAATAATTCATTTTAAACCAATTGATACAAAATTTGCATTTTAGTTCAGAATCCATACAAAACATTAGTATTGAGATATTTGACATTTTTAATATCAAAATTTTAAAATTTCAATTTGTATTTTACACTTTCAAGACCATCTCAGTTTGTACTATCCACATGTTAAGTACTCAATAGCCTCATGTGACTAGTTGTTACCATACTGGATAGTACAGGTAGAGAAAATACATTGACTAGTATGATTCACTGATTAACATAATGGATATAGTTACCCTAGTGTGGTGAAAGCAAACACCAACATTTAAGAATTTCTAGTATGTGCTAAAAACTGTGTGAAGTGCGTTGTAAGGATTATCTCATTTAATCCACAATATACCTATGGTATGTGTTCCTTCTCCAATATTTATGGTATAATAAATACTATATTACTCATATTGTTTGCCTGGATCATATCATATTACTCAGTATTCTTACCTGGATCATATCACATCCAGTCAAGAATACTGGAGTGGATTGCCATTTCCTTCTCCAGTATTTATGGTGTAAGTAAATACTAATATTACTCATATTATTTCCATTATATGATTAAGATACTTGAGATAAAACACATATTCCAATGGGCCACAGCTAAGACCAGGCAGAGCAGAAAATAAAGCCATGCTTGATTGCTTGGGGCTTCCCTGGTAGCTAAGTGGTAAACAACCGCCTGCAAATGCAGCAGCCTCAGGAGACACAGGTTCAATCCCTGGGTCAGGAAGATACCCTGGAGGAGGGCATGGCAACCCACTCCAGTATCTGCCTAGAGAAGCCCATGGACAGAGGAGCCTGGAGGGCTACAGTCCAGAGGGTTGCAGAGTCGGACATGATTGCAGTGACCTAGCATGACTGCTTCCTCTATTTTAGTTATTTTACACCATACTGGCTGTTGTTGAGTTGATGACTGGCACTAAGATGATGGCGATGATAGGGGGAAAGTTGGAGAAATATTCAAATGATAAAAGCAGCAGGATTGGTGATGGGTTATATATGCAGGTGGAAGTAAATATTAAGGACAGTGTGGGTTTTCCAGTCGTGGGAATGGTCAGATGTGTGACTATTACTGGGATAAGGAATATTGGAGTTGGTAGTTTTTGCAAGAAGATTCTAAGTACTCCATACTTCGGATTTGGAACATTGTTACAATCTTGGTAGTTATATTAAACCTCTGCTAGTACTCTTGCCTGGAAAATCCCATGGACAGAAGAGCCTGGTAGGCTGTAGTCCATGGGGTCGCAAAGAGTCAGACACGACTGAGCGACTTCACTTTCACTTTTCACTTTCATGCATTGGAGAAGGAAATGGCAACCCACTCCAGTGTTCTTGCCTGGAGAATCCCAGGGACGGGGGAGCCTCGTCGGCTGCCATCTATGGGGTCGCACAGAGTCGGACACGACTGAAGTGACTTAGCAGCAGCAGAAAATGTGAATTTAAAAAAGCCCTTCACTTCTACTAGTTATTATACTAAAGACCAGAGAAAAGGAGAAAAATAATGCATTAGAATAAAACAAAAGAAAGCCGCCTTGATCACTCCCTTTTACAAATAGGAAGAAAAAAGATACAACTGAGAAAATAATTTATAATCTATTAGGACTCAACAAGCTTTTCCTAGATAAATAATACAGATGAAATTTATGAAAAATAAAAAAAAGTTACTGTTTTAAGATTTAGGAGATAAAAGCAGATGCATGTCTCAATAAATGGATTAAAAATAATACCACTTAAGTACTGATGTGTTCTATCTCATCTTCACAACAGATTTTCAGTGTGAAACTCTTCCAGATGTGAGTGAAATCTATGCTGCAGACAGCATAGATAGGCTCAGAAAAGCTTTTGTGGCGTTTATGCCCAAATTGAATGACAACTCCCATAAAGCACTACCGATTAGAAGTAGGCATACCACTTTATGTTACTGTTGTTAATACATAATAATTTATGCCTCTTCCTAGTTTATTAATCCTGGCTTCTTCATCTTAATTGATGGTTTTTCTGGTTCTTTGCCCCCATAAATTTGAATTTCTCAATGATGAGACTGAATTATGGTTTTCACATCTGGCTTGTAAGGTATGGGAAACCATTTCTGTGTCTGAGATCAAGGAAAAGAGAAAATTTAGGGAGGAAGACTTGAGGGATTTGTGGAGTGCAAAAAGTTCTGGAATAACGGAAAGATATAGGAAAGAAGGGGGCTTACCTGATGGCTCAGGTGGTAAAGAATCCACCTGCAATGCAGGAGACCTGGGTTCAATCCCTAGCTTGGGAAGATCCCCTGGAGAAGGGAACAGATACCCACTCCAGTGTTCTGGCCTGGAGAATTTCATGAACTATTAGCCCATGGGGTTGCAAAGAGTCAGACACTGCTGAGCAACTTTCACCCCTATAGGAAGGAAGAGCATAGGAAGATAACAGAAGTGAAAGTGAAAGAGTTAGTCATTTAGTTGTGTCTGAGTCTTTGTGATCCTATGGACTGTAGGCCTCCAGGCTCCTCTGTCCATGGAACTCTACAGTCAAGAATACTTGTGTGGGTTGCCATTTTCTTCTCAAGGGGATCTTCCCAACCCAAGGATCAAACCTGGGTCTCCTGCATTACAGGCAAATTCTTTACTGTCAGGGAGGCTCCAGGAAGGCAACACCAGGGAGGCTCCAGGAAGGCAACAAAATATGGTTCAAAGTTTTGTCAACCTATGCTCAGGGCTGGAATGTGTAGTCAGAACCCCACAGATACCAAGGGATGACTGTTTACATATGGGTAAGAAGAATCAGAAGAAATCATCAACTGAACATGACCCTCAAAATTTAAATGGTAAAATAAAGAAAGCTCCCAGGTAGTGAAGGATAGAAACTGATAGGATTTCTTTCACATTCACCGAGGGTACAGCATTAATTGATTTCAGAAAAATTAAAGACTTTTCTTTATAAAAGTTACTCAGGGAAGAGTTCCCCTGAACAGTAATATTTAGCTAAGATTATTTATTAATCGCTGTAGCCTTCAGTCCAGCTTTGTCATGTCTGTTGTTTGCTGCATAGCGCAGTGATCTTTCACACTAAAATTTAGTCTAAAACAAGACACTCATTTCCGTTTAGTAACTACATAAAAGTGCCACCAAAGTAGCCCACACCTCAAATTCCATTATGATACTATAACTTTCTATTCTTCCTGCTGAACCAGAGTATATTTTAACTAGCATGGTCCAGGAGACTGACATAATCAGAGTGCTTTTTGAACATTATTTGTGAGCAGGGTATAAGATGGAGTGAGACCAGTGACAGGGTACTTTGCAATAGTCTAATTATGAGGTAAAACCATCTAAACCCAGGTGGTAGTGGCAACAGTGTAAAAGATATGTTAGAAAAAAAAAATTATAAGAAGAGGAATTAGAAAAAAAAACTGACTTATTTACCATGGGTGTTAGGGATAAGGAAGAAGTCAAAGGTGATACAATTAGAACCTAATATGTGATCATGATGGTACCACTGGTGGGAGGAGAACCTGGATCAGATGTGCCTTGAAAGGTGTTGTAATAGTGAGAGAAGTTTAGTCAGATTGTTTTCCTCATATGATCTCACTTTCTGACTTTCTACATACCTTTCAACTTCTCAAGGTTAACAGACAAAACTTTTCATCCTTACATTTTGTATATCTCATAAATGTATGAAATCTTCTAGTATCTCACTAATTAAAACATGTTCTTATAAGCTGAAAACCCCATTTATATGGATCAAATGGAATCATTTTTACCACAGAACCTAACAGCAAAATATTCTTGAATATACGGAACTTGTCACATGGAACTTATTACTTCCTGCCCTGTTTCACATGTTTTTTAAAATTTCTTATCTCTCTCTGTATAGAAGCCAATTCTGTATCTTTCTACTTCCTACTCTCCAAATCATTACATCCTACACCGGTAGTAACATTTAGCTGGCATTTGTAAAGTCAGGACTAAATTAGATGAGAGAAGTCAGAATAAGTTTTTAAGGCTCATTTGCATTATTGTGTTAGTCAATTGGGAAGATACTGAATTGAAAAGAGAGGATATAAGTGCACAAAGTGTAAGAAAAAGTTAAGGATGAAACTCTGAAGAACACTCACACTTGGTGACACTGAAGAGAGGATTAAGACTCGTTTTCATCCATTTTAGTTCACTGAATCCTATAGTGTTGATGTTTAATCTTGCCATCTCCTGCTTGACCACGTCCAATTTACCTTGATTCATGGACCTAACATTCTGGGTTCCTATGCAATATTGTTCTTTAGAGCATCAGATTTTGCTTTCACCACCAGACACATCCACAGCTAAGCATCATTTCCTCTTTGGCCCAGCCACTTCATTCTTTCTGGAGCTATTAGTAATTGCCCTGTGCTCTACCCTAGTAGCATATTGTATACCTTCCAACCTGGGGGCTCATCTTCAGGCTTCATATAGTTTGCCTTTTCATGCTGTCCATGAGGTTCTCCAGGCAAGATTCCTGGAGTTGGTTGTCATTTCTTTCTCTTTAGATAAGAGAAAAATCTAAAGTTTTTTTTTTTTTTTTTAAGGAAAAAAAAATTATTGACAACTTTTGAATAAAGCAATTTTAGTGGAGTGCAGTGGGAGAAAACCACATTGTAAGGGGTTAAGGGATGAATCATTGGTAAACAATTAGAGACATTCTTTTGATATTTTGTAAAAACTCGTAGATCAGCTGTGGAAACCTCACAGACTACATTCATGTGCTCTTTTATCACAGAGAATAATTTAAAACTCTTCATGCAATATTAGTCAGGAAACTGAGTTCTGTTTTATTACCGTCAATCTATTCACAAGCTAAGGAAAGCTATGTAAAGTACTTCCACTTTGTTACCTAAACTTAGCCTCAGTACCTAATTAAACTAAAATTAAGATGATGTTTATGTACCAGTGAAAGAAAAGGCTTTCAACTACCACTTAATGGATATTTAAAATGTTTTTATTAAATTTAGAAGTAAATATAGTTTTTTTTAAAATTCCTGAGAATTTTGTGTAAATTTTAAGTAATCAAAAGATTCTTAATCAGATGGTGATAGCAGAATTTTTATTCTAGAAAACATGCTTATTTTCAGGTTACTGTGAAAAATACTCTCAAGAAACTCAGATAAGACATATTCCTGCTTACAAGGACCTTGTAATAAACTAAGAATATAAAGTCAGACTGCTAAATATGTATTATTATAGGAATGATAAATTTGTCTGAATATCCTCATACACCCTTTATTCAACATTCAGTAAATGGTGTGGGAATGTTTTACCTAAGGATTATATCAATCCTTTAGTAAAAGATAAAGCAATTCTTAAGCTTTTGCTAGTGCTTATTGTTGCCAAAAATGGTCATTAAAGGCTGACAGATCTATTGCTTAAAAGGGTAATTGTAATGAGCTTCTCATTTCCTATGCACAGAAAAAACAATCTGAGTCAAGGCTAGAAGCAGAAGGATGTCCTAATTGAGTACTGGCACTATTCACGTTATAATGTAAAGCTGTTTCTCCACTCTGAAAGGAGTATTCAGAGTAAATTATTGTTTTGAGAAAATATTTCTCTTTTTAAATATGCCTCTAGGGTGTAATTACTGAAGATTAATGCTTGTCCTCAGATGATGTCCATGTATGGGTGTGTGAGTGTGAGTCAAGTATAAGGTAGAGGTGTGTGTGTGTGTGTGTGTCTTTTTGGTTCAATACTTGATGACCAGGAATAAGAAGACAGAACCACTGTCTGAGAGACGTTGGGTTGCCAACGCCCACCCTAGAATGTTCTTCTTTTTAGCCCTCTTTTTCCCAAACTCAGTAATATTATTAATACACACTTAATAATTTAGATTCTAAGAAGGCTGTTACACAAATTAGCATGTGTTGTGGTTCACATTGTTGAGAGAGTGGAAAAGGCAAGAAGACCATATTTAGCTTAAGAATTTCTAAACTAATTTCTAAGCTAATTTCTTTCTCACAGCCCTTATGGACAGTGCAGAGGGGAATTTTAAAAAGGTGTCACTGTTCCTATACTACTCTTTCCCTCACAGGATCACCCAAAGGCTATCTGGTGATTGCTGACATCTTGGGGGCTTATTAAATGAAATCACAATGTAGGAAGAAACTTAAGATCATAAACTAAATATGATATTATCCGTAGTTTCCCAAAAGTCTATGATTTCACAGAAAGTCTGTTCACAGGCCACATCTGGTTTAAGAAACATTATTTTCCTGTGTCGAAGTCAGTTATTTTATCTTCCTTTTTCTCAAATAAAAAGAATGGGCAGGGACGCATCAAGAAATAATAGTGCCTATGGGCAAAAAAGGAAATACTATGCATGCTGAGGAAGTTAAGAGGATGATTTGGAAACTGAAGAATGTCTGAAATTCTAGCTAAAGATGATTATTATGGAATGAATGCTTGTGCCCCTAAATATATTTAGGGGTTGATGCTTCAGCCCCTAATGTGACTATACTAGGGGATTTATGTAGGTAATTAACAGTAAATTAATTTATAAGAGTGAGATTCTCATAGGATTAGTGTCCTTAGAAGAAAAGACAGGAAACAATGGTCACTTATGCATGCCTTCTCTCTTAGCCATGTGAAGACACAGTGAGAAGGTGACCACTTACAAACCAGGAAACAGGGGTTTCAGTTCAGTTTCGTTCAGTCACTCAGCCAGGCCTCCCTGTCCATCACCAACTCCTGGAGTTCATTCAGACTCACATCCATCGAGTCAGTGATGCCATCCAGCCATCTCATCCTCTGTCGTCCCCTTCTCCTCCTTCCCCCAATCCCTCCCAGCATCAGAGTCTTTTCCAATGAGTCAACTCTTCACATGAGGTGGCCAAAGTACTGGAGTTTCAGCTTCAACATCATTCCATCCAAAGAAATCCCACGGTTGATCTCCTTCAGAATGGACTGGTTGGATCTCCTTGCAGTCCAAGGGACTCTCAAGAATCTTCTCTACCACCACAGTTCAAAAGCATCAGTTCTTCAGTGCTCAGCCTTCTTCACAGTCCAACTCTCACATCCATACATGACCACTGGAAAAACCATAGCCTTGACTAGACAGATCTTAGTCGGCACAGTAATGTCTCTGCTTTTCAATATGCTATCTAGGTTGGTCATAACTTTTCTTCCAAGGAGTAAGCATCTTTTAATTTCATGGCTGCAATCACCATCTACAGTGATTTTGGAGCCCCAAAAAATGAAGTCTGACACTGTTTCCACTGTTTCCCCATCTATTTCCCATGAAGTAATGGGACTGGATGCCATGATCTTCATTTTCTGAATGCAGAGTTTTAAGCCAACTTTTTCACTCTCGTCTTTCACTTTCATCAAGAGGCTTTTTAGTTCCTCTTCACTTTCTGCCATAAGGATGGTGTCATCTGCATATCTGAGGTTATTGATATTTCTCCCAGCAATCTTGATTCCAGCTTGTGTTTTTTCCAGCCCAGCATTTCTCATGATGTACTCTGCATATAAGTCAAATAAGCAGGGTGACAATATACAGCCTTGACATACTCCTTTTCCTATTTGAAACCAGTCTGTTGTTCCATGTCCAGTTCTAACTGTTGCTTCCTGACCTGCATACAGATTTCTCAAGCGGCAACTAGGAGCCAAATAAGCTGATAATTTGGTCTGGGACTTCTAGTTTCTAGAACTGCGGGAAAATACATTTCTATTGCCTTGGCCACCCAGTTTGTGGTATTTTGTTATGGTTTCAAGCTGACTAAGATAAGGATCTTCAACTCAGAAAAGCAGAAACCATTCTGGAAGGCCTTATAAAAGGGAGGACTAGTCTGGTATTGGGGCATCCACATTGTTCAGTCTTTCCATGTGGTTCCACTTATTATAAATGTGCTTTCTGTGAAAGCATAAACATGCTGGGTTTAGAAAACAAGTATCAAGTCTCCTTGTTAAAGGACCTTCCTGATAATTTGCTTTGACATTTATTAGTACCTGAGACCACAATTTTCTCCATTTCTCTGTTATCCTCTCCCATGTCTATAGTGGTATGTATATATCCATCTCTATCTCTAAAAGTCAAACCATAGTTTGATTTGCAAAACTAGTGAATTTTAGAAAAATAACTCATTTTACCTTATGTATACTTTGAAAAATTCTTATTCACAGAATAAACTAAATGTTAACCTGGTAAATCAGATAAAAGATTTGAATGAAGTAAATTTTCCTTTTTTGTTGTTTTGGAAAGAAAATTCCTAGAAGGATGTTATTGTTTTCAATTGTGAGAATATTAATGTTGACATAGTAATTTCAGTAAGAGAACTTAAATATAAAGAGATAAATTATGTAGTTTAAAATGCATGAAGTATGTTTAAGCCTTTATAGAAAAGAAAAGGGTTTCCCCCCCCCCCACATGCATTAAGCATGCACATACATAATATTTGGAAGTGGCCATTTTTAACAATTAATATTCTGTTCTGTCATATAGAGTTCCAGGAAGAATCCACTAACTATATTACTTCACTAATCTTAGTTTTGCTTCATTCAGTGAAGGTCAAAGTCAATACCTTAATGCTGATTTAATGTAGATGAAAAATTTACAACTAATGAGCACCAAAGATTTTATAGTACCTGCGCTCTACATGAAGCCTTTGGGGAAAGAGTAAGGATGGGGATAAGGGAGGTAAGAGAGGCCATCCTGCATTACAAGAGAGTGTAGGGATTATAACTAAATAGAGGGATTACGTCATGTTCATTCATGTTTCTTTTTTTATTTCAAGGAAAAGGAGACTGATTATGAGGAAAATCTTTTATTTATTAAAATTTTACTCAGCATACTTATAAAAATCACCCTGCTTTTTAATATGTTTCTTATATGAACATATATTTTTCAGTCCCTTTTAAAATGTTTAATCAAATTTTTATTTTTATCTTTTACTGTTTAATTGAATCAAAATGCAACAAAAGTTAATACCAAAATATATTTCTGTGCTATTTTTTCCTGCTTAAAATCAGTTCCTCTACCACTGAAGATTGTTTAAACTTATTTTGGTAAATTACATACACATAAATGGATATTTGTCCTTTTAAACACTTTTTCTCATCTTTTGTGGCATATGTGAATGCTGCAATGAAAACAGGTTCTCAATACAGAGACAATATAAAAGTGTTTAGGGGTTTAGTTTCTAGAGATACATTGTCTAGATTTTCATTTCACCTCAATTCTGTTACTTCTCAGATAATTGGCATGTATCTCAGTTTCACATCCATAAAATGGGGATACAATGGTGTGTATCTCATAGCTTGTTTGAGGTTTACATGAATTATCAATTGAAAAACACATAATAAAAAATGCTTTATCAATATTTTTTCTTATCATTTCCTTAAATATAGGCATAGAAGAATTATCCTTTAACCTATGAATTCTTAACAACTACATTAATGAGTAAATGAGTAAAGGTGATTTAAGGTCACCTTTTCTGCATTTTGAAAGAGTCTATGTATGAGGACATTTGTGGTTCCATGGAAAATTGAAAGTTTCAGGAAAATTGTAAAATTAGTCTTTGGGGAATGAAATCCTCGCCATTTCCCAATTTTATGCATAGTTGTTTGTTGAGCTCCATTCTTTCTCACATCAGTTTTGGCCATTTAACTTATTTTAACTTAAAATACAGTCAATTTCAATCAGGGTATTAGTGCTTGGGCTGCCATAAGTACTATAAACTGAATGAATTAAACAACAGAATTTTTTTCTTTCACAGTTCTGAAACTTAAGGGTCTGAAGTCAAAATGTAAGCAGGGTTGGTTTCTTCTGAGGATCATAAACGAAAGATCTATTTCAGGTCTCTCTCCTTGACTTATAAATGGCTATCTTCTCCCTGTTTCTTTTCACGCTGCTGTCCCTCTGTGCCTGTCTCCCTCTCTTCATGTGGCATTCTATTTATAAGCATACTCTGTATGTTCTTACCTTAACTAATTATATCTGCAAAAACTCTATTTCCATATAAGTTCACATTCTGAGATACTGGGGCTTTCCTAACATATGATTTGGTGGGGGAAAGGGTAAAGTTCAACCCACAATGATTAGTATTTCCAAGTAATTTTTTGGTGTGTTTTAAATAGTATATATGGAGAAGGAAATGGCAATCCACTCCAGTACTATTGCCTGGAAAATCCCACGGACAGAGGAACCTGGTAGGCTACAGTCCATGGGGTCGCAAAGAGTCGGACACGACTGAGCAACTTCACTTTCACTTTCACTATTCCTAGAAAGTTTTCCTTATTTTTATTTGTTTTTATGCTCTAATTCCTTTAATATATTTGTAAACATTTTCTCATAGGATATTTCAAATGTATGCATAAGTAGAGGGAATAGTAGAGGGAATCCCTATTTACCTATCAGCCAGTTTCAATGATTTATCAACTCATGGCCAATCTTCTTATGTTTATACCCTAACTCTTCCCCAGTCATATGCATTTTTTGAAGTAAATCCCAGATATAATGTCATTTAATCTGATACTGTTTTTTTTTTAACATTTCTAAAAAGAAAAAAAAAGAACTTTAAAAACATAGCCACAATATTAATATTAAACAAGTATTTGTTGAAGAAATTGGTTATTTGGCCTGTAGAATTCACTAGACTGGAATTTGGTGATTGATATTAATTGGGTCACTTAATATGTTCCTTTGTTGCCTACTAGGCCCTGAACCCAATAATTATATCTAGAGATTGGTTTGAAATTTAGAGATTTAATCATATTTAGTTTGGAATTTTGAGGAGAAATTCTTTATGTGTGATGTTGTGATATTTCCATCCTTCAACGTTGTAGAAGATGCTTCTAGTGCTCAGTATCACATTGATTTAACCTACATTTCATTTCAGCCACTGATGCAGTGGAGAGTTCCATGGGAAATCAAACTTATTTGCACTGATGGCATTCTTGCTCAGGCACAGTGGATGTCTTTTCTCCCGCCATCAGGACCATCCCTAAAGCAAAGGGAAAATGAGCAAGAGGTACAAACAGGCTAAACTCTTAATTTTCCTCTCTGAGTGGGAGTTTATTTATGTTTGCTCCTAAGTCATTTTTAAAAACAATTTCAAATCAAATTTATTGAGACATTATTTGCATGGGGGTGTATGCTCACATTTTACCTCTCCTACTACTCCAAATAACTACTACCTCAGGCAAGATTGAGCACATTTTTATCATCCCAGGAAGTTTCCTTTTGCATCTTAGGAATTAGTCTACTCCCTCAAATAGCTATTAATATGATTTCTAAGTCTATATTTTTTCCATTCTAGAAATTCTTATAAATGGTATTTTATAAGGTGCATGTTTTTGAGTCCGCCCTCTTTCACTTAGTATAAAATTTTGATATTCAACCATAATATCTGCAGATAGTTCATTCCCCTTTTATTTTATGAATATGTCAAAGTTGGCTGCATATCACTTGGTGACCCATAATCAGGCATTCACTACCAGATCCTAGTTGTATATCTAAAGGTACTTTTCAAAGGTCTATAATTCTCTGCTGCATTTAGCATGGTCGTGCTCTAGGGTCCTTGTGATCTGAGTGATTCTCCCATTGGGACTAGTCATAAAGTCCACATTGTGTCTTTTCTCATCAGTGATACCTCCAATACCACAGGATCTGCAGGGAAGCTTGCACCACAGCCTGAAACATTTTTAATAACATTTATTTTGATATAATTGTAGGTTCACATGTGATAACAAATAATTCAGAGACCCGGTGTACCTGCCATCATTCCTCCTAATGATAACTCCTTGCAAAGTTTTAGCTAAATATATCAATCATGATATTGACATTGATTCAGTCAAAATAATAAACATTTCCATCACCTCAAGGATCACTCATGTTGCCTATCCACTTCCCCCTCACTTCCATCTCCTCCCTAAGCCCTAGAAATCACTAACCTAGTCTCCATCTCAACAATTTTGTCATTTCAATAATATATAAATGGAAATATACAGTATGAAACCATTTAAAATAAGCTTTTTTCACTCTCCATAATTCCTTCCCTGGCAATTCATCCAGGTGGTTGTGTGTATCAATGGTTTGTATTTTTTAATTGCTGAGTAGTATTTATGGTATGGCTATACCACAATTTATTTAACTCTGTTGAAGGATATCTGAATTGTTTCCAATTTGAATATTATGAATAAGGAATCATAAGCATTTATTCATGTTTTTTTTGTGAACTTAAGTTTTCATTTCTTTGGAATAAATGCTTAAGCGTGCAGCTGATAAAGCATATGATAGGTATATATTTGTTTTTTTAAAAACACTGCTAAAATGCTTTCCAGAGTAACTGTATCATTTTATATGTCAGATTGTCCACATCCTTGTCAGCATTTGGTGTTGCCATTATTTTTATTTTAGCCATTCTGATAGTTGTGTAGTGATATTTCATTGTTGTTTAATCTGAATTTTTGTCATTATTGAATCTGCTAATGATGTTGAACAGCTTTTCAAGTGCTTATTTGCCATCAGTTTATCCTGTTCTATTAAATGTCTAATCATATATTTTGATGAAAGGAGTATTGTTCCAATAGTCTTTGAAATATTTGAGTATTTTTCTTTCCCCAGTGTACAGTTACCAAATTAAGTAGCTGCTGCAGTCCATGGGGTCACAAAGAGTCAGACACGACTGAGCGACTTCCCTTTCATTTTTCACTTTCATGCAGTGGAGAAGGAAATGGCAACCCACTCCAGTGTTCTTGCCTGGAGAATCCCAGGGATGGGGGAGCCTGATGGGCTGCCATCTATGGGGTCGCGCAGAGTCAGACACGACTGAAGCAACTTAGCAGCAGCAGCAGCAGCAGCAGCAGGTTCCTTCAGGGGAAGACTAGGAAATCCAAGACCATTTGTACCTGTCTTGATTTTTGAGGGTCCTTCCTTCTAGGGATCCCCCTTTCTTTTAATCAATTTTGAGTCCAAAAACTAACAAGGGGCCATGACTTTTTATTGGGATAACTATCCTCAGACTTCTGATTATTCTTAAAATCTTTCAGTTTCATAGCTTATATTGTACCCTTGTTCATTGTTCATCTTATTTGCACCTAGGGAAGCTGTGTTGTAACCCTTTCCATAAATCTCTACTTGTCAGGCTTCCCTTGCTACACTTCTGACCTCACCACTCATAATAATTACATCCATCTGGCTCTGTTTTTTCTTGGTGTTGGCCTCTATTATTCTGAATTATATCATAACTGTTGCTATTATTTTACCCTGTTCTGTAGGGTTATCTTCTAGTATTAGCCCTAGCCTACAGTGGAGATGCTCACCAAACTTTAAAATGATTCAGGTACCCTTCTCACTAGCATATTCCTTATAATTTCGGTAAACATGGTGAGTTTTCTGGCCCTATGTGTTAAATTCGTTCTAGCACACCCACTTCTGTTAGCTTTTAAATACCTTTTGTCACTATCTCATATGATAGTTCAGACAGTTCCGTTCACTTAATGGGGGCCATTATATATTTTCCAAACTTTTAGTAGCCATCCTAGTAGGGTGTTTGTACTATTCCGTTGACAGAGAATTATATCCTGTATCCCAGGAGAAGATACATTGATAATGTTTTCATGTCCACCTTCTTGTTCTGGCACTCCTGATAAACATCCCTCAGGGTCTAGTATCCAAATACACCCTACTGGCTCCTCCTACCACACAGTGGACAGGTCCTGTGGATCTTTTGAGGTGAAGTGCCTTTCCTTCCTTACTTGAGTCAACATCTTCTTCTAGGTCAGGACAGGTTTTTTTTTTTTTAAGGTTTGTTTTGTTTTGTTGGAGAGCAAGGGGGAAAGGCCTCTGCATCTTCTTTAAGCAAGAGAAATGTTTTATCTTTTTTGTTGTTGTTGTTAAACAGAAATGTGGGCCACTTCTGCAGGCTCAACAGTTTGGAGGACTTTGAAGATTACAGAATTTTAGAGGCATCAACCAGATATATGCACTCCATGTGAGAGGGTCCTATTATTTTTCTCACTATAGTTTTGACCTTGGCATAGCAGTTCTGCCTTAGCTGGAAGTTTAACCTTTGGAGTTTGGCTAATCTCAGGATTAATTTCTGAGATTGGTCCACAGTTTTCTCACTGTATTGATTCAAGAGATAACAGCTCCTTGAAAGCTGCCAGAAAGGCACTTGACCTTTCATGCTTAGCTTTTAATTCCTGATTAATGACCTCAACTATTTTCTTATTCAGAATGATCAAATTTAGCAGAAGGCATTCAGTTGCACTGTTCTTAGAGTTGTGTTTTTCCCTATGTTTCTTAAGTAGCACATACGCTGCACCAGCTTTCCCATCCTTCAGTATGCCGCCCCAGTACAAAACTAGCAACAATTGCAGTTTTAATAATTGTCCTACCACGTTGTGCCAGGGGCTACCTATATTCCATTCATGGTTTACCATCTGGTAGGGTAAGTTATCCAACTTAAAACTCCCACCCAAGTTTAGCTCTCTAATCTACTCCTGGCACCAAATATCACAGATTGGATTTCCTAGGAGGCAGACTCTGTGATGAAGATTAGTGTGCAAGTGGTTATTGCATGTGTATAAGTTTACTGAGATCAACACCTTAGAGAGGAAGGGAAGGTAATGGGGTTTCTTGGGATTTCAACTAAATCCAGTTGTAGTTGAAGCCTCAAGCAATACTGGTGGAGATGTGAAGATAGGTTGAGCATGCAGAGATTCTGCTGTTAAGATTCCTCTCTTAACAGTTCCAGAGAAGGAAATGGCAACCCACTCCAGTGTTCTTGCCTGGAGAATCCCAGGGACAGAGAAGCCTGGTGGGCTGCCATCTATGGGCTCACACAGTGTCGGACATGACTGAAGTGACTTAGCAAGAGCAGCTTAACAGTTCATTTAGCAAGATATAAAGGACATTATTTATAGTGATATAGATATTTCTTACTCCATTGTAAAGTTGCATACTACACTATTATATGGATATACTAGGGTTTATCAAATTCATTCTCTTTCAGTATATACGTTCCAATCAACAGGTATTAACAAGTTGTTGTTCAGTCAGTCAGTCATGTCCAACTCTCTGGGACCCTATGGACAGCAACACATCAGACTTCCCTGTCCTTCACCATCTCCCAGAGTTTGCTCAAACTCCTGTCAATTGAGTTGATGATGCCATACAGCCATCTTGTCCTTTGTCATCTCCTTCTCCTCCTGCCCTCAATCTTTCCCAGCATCAGGGTCTTTTCCAATGTATTGGTTCTTCACATCAGATGGCCAAAGTATTGGAGCTTCAGCTTCAACATAAGTCCTAACAATGAATATTCAGGGTTGATTTCATTTAGGATTGACTGGTTTGATCTCCTTGCTGTCCAAGAGACTCTCCAGAGTCTTTCCAACACCACAGTTAGAAAGCATCAATTCTTTGGCACTCACCTTCCTTCTGGTCCAGCTCTCACATCCATACATTACTACTGGAAAAATCATAGCTTTGACTATACAAACCTTTGTTGGCAAAGTGATGTCTCTGCTTTTTAATATTCTGTCTAGGTTTGTCACAACTTTTCTTCCAAGGAGCAAGCATCTTTTGATTTCATGGCTGCAGTCACCATCCACAGTGATTTTGGAGCCCAAGAAAATAAAATCTGTCAGTTTCCATTTCTTCCCCTTCTATTTGCCATGAAGTGATGGGACCAGATACCATGATCTTTGTTTTTTGAATGTTGAGTTTTAAGTCAGTTTTTTCACTCTCCTCTTTCATCTTCATCAAGAGGTTCTTTTTCATTTCCTCTTCCCTTTGCCATTAGGGTGGTGTCATCTGCATATCTTAAGTTATTGATATTTATCCCAGCAATCTTGATTCCAGCTTGAGCTTTATCCAGCCAGCATTTTGAATGATGTACTCTGAATACAAATTAAATAAGCAGGGTGACAGTATACAGCCTTGATGTACACATTTCCCAATTTTGAACTAGTCCATTGTTCCATGTCTGGTTCTAGCTGTTGCTTCTTGAACTGCATACAGGTTTCTCAGGATAAAGGTAAGATGGTCTGGTATTCCTATTTCTTTCAGTATTTTCCACATTTTGTTGTGATTCACACAATCAAAGGCTTTAGTGTAGTCAATCGAAGAAGGCAATGGCACCCCACTCCAGTACTCCTGCTTGGAGAATCCCATGAACGGAGGGGCCTGGTGGGCTGCAGTCCATGGGGCCGCTGAGGATCGGACACGACTGAATGACTTCACTTTCACTTTTCACTTTCATGCATTGGAGAGGGAAATGGCAACACACTCCAGTGTTCTTGCCTGGAGAATCCCAGGGACGGGGGAGCCTGGTGGGCTGCCGTCTATGGGGTCGCACAGAGTTGGACACGACTAAAGTGACTTAGCAGTAGCAGCAGTGTAGTCAATGAAGCAGAAGTAAATGTTTTCTGGAATCCCCTCGCTTTTTCTATGATCCAGGGGTACTGACAATTTGATCTCTGGCTCCTCTGCCTTTTCCAAATCCAGCTAGTACAGCTGGAACTTCTTGGTTCACCTACTGTTGGAACTTAGCTTGAAGGAGTTTGGGCATTACCTTGCTAGCATGTGAAATGAGTGCAGTTGTGTAGTACTTTGAACATTCTTTGGCATTTCCCATTGTTTGGGATTGGAATGAAACCTGACCTTTTCTAGTCCTGTGGCCACTGCTGAGTTTTCCAAATTTGCTGGCATATTGAATGCAGCACTTTCACAACATCATCTTTTAGGATTTGAAATAGCTCAGCTGGAATCCTATCACCTCCACTAGCTTTGTTTGTAGTAATGCTCCCTAAGCACTTGACTTGACACTCTGGGATGTCCAGTTCTAGTTGAGTGATCACATCATTGTGGTTATCCAGGTCATTAATACCTTTTTTTGGTACAGTTCTTAAGGGTATTCTTGCCACCTCTTCTTAATATCTTCTACTTCTGTTAGGTCCATACCATTTCTGTCTTTTATTGTGCCCATTGTTGCATGAAATGTTCCCTTGGTATCTCTAATTTTCTTGAAGAGATCTCTAGTCTTTCCCGTTATATTGCTTTCCTCTATTTCTTTGCATTGTTCACTTAAGAAGGTTTTTTTTTCCCCTCCTTGCTATTCTTTTTGCTGTTATAAGTGCTACTACAAATAACCCAATACCCTTATGCTTATGTCTTTCTGTATTTTTGCTAGTGTAACTTTTGGATAGACTTATAGAAGTGAATAGACTTATATATTTACCCGGTCAAAGGATATATATATATATATATATATATATATATATATACACACACACAATATTGCTAGATATTTCAAATACCTTCATAGGCATTTTCCCATCTTGTAGCTCCAACAGCAATTAATAAGAGTGACTATTTATTTACAATCTCACCGTCAGACTGTGTTGTTAAACTTCTGATTTTCCAATCTGACATATGAGAAATGGTATCACAATATAGTTTTAGTTTGCATTTCTCCTACTGTGAATGATACTGAGCATATTTTCATATTGTTAAGAGTCATTTTCATTTTTACTGTATCTTCCTATTTCTAGATCATTTTTATATGGGGTTGATGATCCTTTTATGTCTTTGTTTTTTAGAAGGCTGGTATACATTGTAGATAGTAACCCTTTGAGACATAAATTGCAAATCCTTTTTAAATTTTTTATCTGTCCTTTAACTTTGTTTGCTGTATATTTTGCTATGTAAAGTTTTATTTTTATGAAATCCTATGTGTCCATCTTTTCTTATATTGCTTCTCAATTTTGGTTAGAAAATATTTCCTCACTTTCAGCTTATAGGGTAATTCACACTTTATGATTTTTGACAAGTTTAGCTCTGGATTGATCTTTTAGACCCAAACATAAGCAATTATAAGGCCTTCCCTGGTAGCTCAGCTGTAAAGAATCTGCTTGCAACATAGGAGAGGAGGGTTTGATTCCTGGGTGGGGAAGATTTCCTGGAGGAAGAAATGTCAATCCACTTCAGGAGTATCCCGTGGACAGAGGAACCTCGAAGGCTACAGTCCATTGTGTCACAAAGAGTCAGACAGGACTGAGCAGCTGAGCACACATGTAGACAATTATAAAACCTTTACCTGGCAGGTCTCGTGAGGGGAAGCTGCCTTCCTCACTCCAGACTTGGTGCAAAGCCCAGAAGGAGATGCAGTTAAGGCCTCAGCACCACTATGCCTCTAGCCTCCATTGTTCTTAAGCTTATCTTCATTTGGAGCCCAAATACCTCCATTTAGGACCTCCTTGGTAGAGGGAGGGGCCAGGCACAAGTCTTTCACAGGTACCTCTGTCACCCATATCAGAGGGTATTAAAGATGTTTTTCTCCATTCTGACACATCATTCAGTATTTTCCACTCGTAGCTCTTTATCACCTTCCTCCCCTGTTCCCCTAAGTCTCTGTAAAGACAGAAGCCTTTTGTTTGGGGTTCCCTTAGTACTGAGATTTTGCCCAGGCTTTGTACATCTCATCCTCACCCTGTACAGTCACTATGGAGAAAATATAACATTGGGAAAACTAGCACTTTTTCCTGTTTAGCAACTTGCTTAAAATATCCGATAAATATCTCGTCTCTTTCATTTTGACTTGTCCTAATTATTATGCTCAAAACGTGGTAGCTCAGCTCTCTCTAGCTCAACTATTGACAATTTTAAATATGTACTTCAATTTTTGCATTTGTATCTTTGATCCACTTGTAATTTTACCTAAGTTTTAGCAGGAAGAATGGATCCAATATAATCTTTTTCTGTAAAACCGTCTTGCCACTCCATCATCACTTATTTAAAAGAATGCTTTTTTCTTATTAATGTGAAATATTATCTCTAAGCCAATCATTTGTTGGTGCTTAGATATTTTGCTTAGAAATGAAAAATATTATTTCCAATCACAATTTATTGGCCAAAGCAAGTCACATGATGAAGTCTGTTGACAACAGGGTAGGAAGTTATAATCCTATTCCAGAGAGGAATAGTAAATATTTACAAACAATCATAGAATCTACCACACTCCCCATCTCGATCTCTGCAGACCCCAATCCAAAATAATAAATGAAGAAATTGCCATTAGTTTTCCATGTATTCTTCTAGATGTTTTTATGCTTAATCAATGATAAATATTAGTGACAACAGTAGTCATCCTTCTCTTGTTTTTGAATTTAGTAAACATTCTTCTACCATATTTAGTGGAGATTTCTAAACTCTTAAGTGAAGATATTTCCATGTGGTATAGTACTGGGTTTGACACTGAAATCGATGTATTTTATCATTCTTATTTTACTGAATAATCAATACTGCCAAATTCTAAATTTTTCATATTAATGGAAATTAATGATTTTTCTCAAGATCTACTAAGAAAATGAAAATGTTAACCTGTTTCCTAATATTGAGGCCTTCTTTTATGTCTTATGTAGTCTTTATCAATACATCATTTATTGTTACTTTAACATGCTTCTGAATACTTGTAAAAAATGCACAATATATTTAAATTATTTGCCACAGAATCTGGCAGAAAGTAAGATTCAGACAATACTAGGTGCTACTATTTGTTTATATATTCTCCTCTATTTCTATACTTCCTTTGTTTTAAATTTTGATTTTAAATCATCCAGACTTTAATTTAGCTTAACATGGAAGAGATGTTCAATTTTCATTCTCCATTCTTCCATCTGTCCCTCTCTCCTTTCTTTCTTCTTCCTTTCTTGGCCGTCTGCTTTTGGGTAGTTGAATGTTTTAACACCTATACTGACTATTCACTCGTTTGTCCCTTAATGTGAGATGCTGCCATCATCATTTATGAATATACTTGGTTCGGCTGAATTGATTGGCTCTTGCCACAATGCCATAGTAATGTATACTCACTCAAGCTCTTCCTCTTTTTCTCTTATTTCAGTGCTGTTCCTTGTGCCACATCCCATCTCATGGTGAAACACACCACTTTTCACCACTCTCTGTCTCTACTGTTGTTGGTATTTGCACTGTCAGTATGATCGTTTAAAAAGTAATTAAATTTGTGGGGGTAAAGGGTGGGAATCAACATGAAGAGACAGGGAGTAGAGACAATGAGGAGAAGAATTTTAGCCTATTTCCATGCTCTGGTGTAGGGGTTGGCTCCCTTACATTCCTCACATTCTCTGGGCCCTGAAGCCAGGATCGGGCAGTTGGGCAGTTGTTTAAGTCAAAGGCTTACTCTACCTTTCTTAGAACTACTATTAATCTAGTTAAGAGCTTGCAACATATGAAATTCCAGAATGCATTTGAAAAATTCAGCACAATTAGTGATACATTTAGGGACATGCTATTTGGGACATGATCTGTTAGTATGTTCCAGTCCAAATTGTAGCTCTCAGTTACTCTCTTTTTATGAATTTTTATAGGTATTTTAATTGAAAGTTGAAAGACTTTGAATGATTATAAATGCCATCACTGTAACTTGAAAATTCCATTACTTGTTTATAATGATAGAAATTAATGAACTGTTAAGGCTTGCCTAAAGCTTCTTACCAAATGGTACTTTAAGTTTTATTGGAATCTTTGCCTCAAAGATCCAAAGGGTCAAACTCTTTGACTCAATTTGCTCACATATATATACCTGATGTGTTTATGCACAAGATATATACATATTTAAATAATCATTGAATAAACTAATAATTTATTATATACAAAATAAAATACTTTGCAAATATGTGAAATGCTTTGTACATTGTTGTTCTCTAAACAAAAATTTAATTGTTTCCTCCTTAATGTCATTTGCTAAGTCAACACATCCTCAGAGCACTAATCTTCTAATTCCAAGGGACCAGTGTGCATGTGGGACAAGATGGGCAGCATGTCACTTGTGATAATATGCTGAAGAGTGTGCATACCAAAGTGAACATCAGAGTGCATAGCCCTGATTCCCATTTCATGGGGTTTCTTTTCTAAATAAAATTATCTTAGCTCAAGGAACAAATTTATGTGTATGTTAATAGTGTGATCTATTTCAAAAAGTTTTCCTCAACTATTCCTTCAATTTAGAGGCTTTCAGTATTGCTCAGTGTAACAAATTCTGAGTGACACTGGAGGAGAATTGGGGGAGAAAACAGGAATATTTAGTTATACTACATACCCTTTCATTACTCACTGTTTTAATTTTGGAGCCAGGTTCAACATAATTAATTACTGTCCCAGTGGATTTGTAATGCTTCATAGCTCTTGATTCCTTTCATGCATCTTTTCATAAAATGTTATGGTCTTTTAAAAAGTATCCTAAAAAAATAGAACTAAAAGCATGCTGAATCATAAAAATTTCAAGTGGCAATATGAAGTGAAAAAAAAAATTGAAAACTATTTTTAAAAGTTACAGTCATTAAGAAGGATTTTATATAACCTACTTGTTGATTATAACTTTTGCCTTTATCATTGTCTTTTCAGTATTTGAATTAGTTTTCCATATCTGAATTAATTGAGAACTTTACTAAATTGTGCCATATAAAATGTTTTAATGTTATGAGAACAATTTTTTCTCATTCCAGTGTAAGACTATTTTCACTTTTCCCCACTTTAGAGGTTTACAGTGTTTTAAGAAATTATCATATTCAGTCACAGAGAAATATTTGTACTTGTGACAGTATATTTGAGTCTAACATTGATTTAGATATTCAAAATTACACCCAGTGTTTTCATACATATGGTGACTTTAATATACAATGGCAGATTTAAGTCAGAGATCTATTTACAGTGGCAAAAATGTGATGACAAAACTATGGTGACAAATTGACCTTTGCCTTTTTGCTGGTGAAGATTCTGACATCTATAGCAGGGATGCCATCTTAAAAATACAAAGACATGGAGAACAGACTTGTAGACACAGCAGGGGAAGGAGAGGGCATAACAAATTGAGAAAGTATCACTGACATATATACACTATTATCTGTAAAATAGATGGCTAGTTGGAAGCTGCTATAGAGCACAGGGAACCCAGCCTGGCACTCTGTGATGACCTAGAGATGTGGGATGGGAGAAGGGAGGGAAGCTCAAGAGGGAGAGAATATATATAATTATGGCTTATTTGCACTGTTTTATAGCAGAAACCAATACAATATTGTAAAGCAATTATCTTCCAATTGAAGAATAGATTTAAAAAATGGGCCAGTTTTTCCCTTTTGTTTTCTCTGTAAAGTCTGATCAGTGTTAGATCATTAGCAGTGGTGTGTGTGTGTGTGTGTGTGTGCTCAGTTGCTCAGTCATGTCCTACTCTTTGCAATCTTGTGGACTATAACTATCCAGGCTCCTCTGTCCCTGGGATTTTCCAGGCAAGAATATTGGAGTAGGTTGCCATTGCCTCTTCCAGAGGATCTTCAATACCCAGGGATCAAACCTGCATCTCGTGTGTCTCCTACATTGACAGGCAGATTCTTTACTACTGAGCCACCTGGGAAGTCAAATAGCAGAGATATGTACCATCAATTTTGTAGAACAGAATTTGGGCTGCTATGGTTAAAACCGCAAAACTGTAGTTTCTTTTGCTTTAGTCATGTATACAGTTTTTCTTCCTTAACTGACTGTGGCTCACATCATGAACTCCTTATTACCAAATTCAGACTGAAATTGAAGAAAGCAGGGAAAATCGCTAGACCATTCAGGTATGACCTAAATCAAATCCCTTGTTATTATACAGTGGAAGTGAGAAATAGATTTAAGGGCCTAGATCTGATAGATAGAATGCCTGATGAACTATGGAATGAGGTTTGTGACATTGTACAGGAGACAGGGATCAAGACCATCCCCGTGGAAAAGAAATGCAAAAAAGCAAAATGGCTGTCTGGGGAGGCCTTACAAATAGCTGTGAAAAGAAGAGAAATGAAAAGCCAAGGAGAAAAGAAAAGATATAAGCATCTGAATGCAGAGTTCCAAAGAACAGCAAGAAGAGATAAGAAAGCCTTCTTCAGTGATCAATGCAAAGAAATAGAGGAAAAAAACAGAATGGGAAAGACTAGAGATCTCTTTAAGAAAATTAGAGATACCAAGGGAACATTTCATGCAAAGATGGGCTCGATAAAGGACAGAAATGGTATGGACCTAACAGAAGCAGAAGATATTAAGAAGAGGTGGCAAGAATACATGGTAGAACTGTACAAAAAGGATCTTCATGACCCGGATAATCACGATGGTGTGATCACTCACCTAGAGCCAGACATCCTGGAATGTGAAGTCAAGTGGGCCTTAGAAAGCATCACTATGAACAAAGCTAGTGGAGGTGATGGAATTCCAGGGGAACTATCTCAAATCCTGAAAGATGATGCTGTGAAAGTGCTGCACTCAATATGCCAGCAAATTTGGAAAACTCAGCAGTGGCCACAGGACTGGAAAAGTCAGTTTTCATTCCAATCCCAAAGAAAGGCAATGTCAAAGAATACTCAAACTACTGCAGAGTTGCACTCATCTCACACGCTAGTAAAGTAATGCTCAAAATTCTCCAAGCCAGGCTTCAGCAATACGTGAACCGTGAACTTCCAGATGTTCAAGCTGGTTTTAGAAAAGGCAGAGGAACAAGAGATAAAATGGCCAACATCCGCTGGATCATGGAAAAAGCAAGAGAGTTCCAGAAAAACATCTATTTCTGCTTTATTGACTATGCCAAAGCTTTTGACTGTATGGATCACAATAAACTGTGGAAAATTCTGAAAGAGATGGGAATATCAGACCACCTAACCTGCGTCTTGAGAAATCTGTATGCAGGCCAGGAAGCAACAGTTAGAACTAGACATGGAACAACAGACTGGTTTCAAATAGGAAAAGGAGTACGTCAAGGCTGTATATTGTCACCCTGCTTGTTTAACTTGTATGCGGAGTACATCATGAGAAATGTTGGACTGGAAGAAGCACAAGCTGCAATCAAGATTGCCGGGAGAAATATCAATAACCTCAGATATGCAGATGACACCACCCTTATGGCAGAAAGTGAAGAGGAACTAAAAAGCCTCTTGATGAAAGTGAAAGAGGAGAGCGAAAAAGTTGGCTTAATGCTCAATGTTCAGAAAATGAAGATCATGGCATCCGGTCCCATCACTCCATGGCAAATAGATGGGGAAACAGTGGAAACAGTGTCAGACTTCATTTTTTGGGGCTCCAAAATCACTGTAGATGGTGATTGCAGCCATGAAATTAAAAGACGCTTACTCCTTGGAAGAAAAGTTATGAGCAACCTAGATAGCATATTCAAAAGCAGAGACATTACTTTGCCAACAGAGGTCCGTCTAGTCAAGGCTATGGTTTTTCCTGTGGCCATGTATGGATGTGAGAGTTGGACTGTGAAAAAAGCTGAGCACCGAAGAATTGATGCTTTTGAACTGTGGTGTTGGAGAAGACTCTTGAGAGTCCCTTGGACTGCAAGGAGATCCAACCAGTCCATTCTGAAGGAGATCAGCCCTGGGATTTCTTTGGAAGGAATGATGCTAAAGCTGAAACTCCAGTACTTTGGCCACCTCATGCGAAGTGTTGACTCATTGGAAGATTCTGATGGTGGGAGGGATTGGGGGCAGGAGGAGAAGGGGACAACTGAGGATGAGATGGATGAATGGCATTACTGACTCAATGGACGCGAGTCTGAGTGAACTCCGGGAGTTGGTGATGGACAGGGAGGCCTGGCATGCTGCGATTCATGGGGTCGCAAACAGTCAGACATGACTGAGCAACTGAATTGAACTGAACTGAATTTTCAGCTTTTCTTTTTCAAGTTCATACTTCCATAATTAAATTTATAAACAATTTGGGACCAAAAAGATAGTTAATATAATAAATTATGTTAAACTAACTTATTTTCCTTTTTCTCAAACAACGTTCTACGTAACAAGCAAACAGAAAACAAAATTTGATTCCTAAGCTTTGTACTGGTTGTGATCTCACTGGGCAGCTGCAAATTTGGAGGGAAAACTTATTATAAGAAAATAAAATACCAATGGGATAATTAATCTAAAAATATTTTCATATTTCATTCCACTACCTGTTGAATATTTAGTCCTAGGGGCTCTCCTGGCTACTCAGATTCACTTTAATATATCATTTTTCACCTTACTTCACTCATTCTTCAATCAAGTTCAAGCAACGTAAGGGAAAAAACTATACCCTATTTATCTTTTTATCCACGGTGTCTAACTCAATGCCTAGTACCTAGTAAGGGCTCAATAAACATCACTGAATGAATACACTTGACTCTTCTCCTGCGGTTGGTAAATTAAGTTTAATATACTGTCACTCAGACTTCTAAACTCTTTATAATCTTTGCCTTCTAAATTCAATCAGTTCCCAAATTGTATGACTCCAAATGAGCAATATCTTTCAAATATAACTTTTTATCCATTCACAGAGATAGTTCACTAGTTCAAGATTCTATGGCTTCTCTTACATTAAAGAATTGGTTTTCTGTATTCCCCATTTGCAAACTCTCTCTTTCTGAATTTCTTCTAAACACTTTGGCTAGATAAATTATTTGATAACCACAACATTTACATATCACTTCCTTACATGGATGCTTTTAAGCCTCTTTAGTCTTTGTAGAAAAAAGTTTAACCTAATTTGCATTCAGAGATTTCTATAATGTGGTCTCAATCTCTCTCTCCTTCTTTTATTTTTTTTTCTACAAAGGGACCCTGAAATTGTCTATTATTCTTTCCATCTCTCTGCAACTGTATATGACACATGCGGTTTAGGGAACAGCAGAATGACCTTCCCCAAGCTAATGGCTGACTTTGATTTATTTTAACATAATTTTGGTTAATCTCAACCTACCTGGTAACAGATGCTGGCACATCCATTCTCATATTCTGAGATAAATATATGTCATTCATTTAAAAAAGATAACCTAAATTTCACTATGATTGAGAATTTGCTGGTGTAATATAATCATCTTTGTATTAGTCCTCTTCAGACTGGGAAAAATGTAGCTCCACTGTCAGTTGAAGTTGCTTTTTCCAAGTTGTTAACATCTGGGAGGTTTACATGACTTATATTTCTTGAACTGTTGTTCACCTTGGTGGAAACTCAATAACTTGATCAAATCCTCTCTTTCACCTTCTTCAGATCTTCAAAGATGTCCAAGACCTTTGCTGTAGCAATACAGTGCTTCATGGAATCCTACACTGATTGTGTCTATGAACTCACTGCACAAGGTGTTCTTCTTTAAAAAATTTATTTATTTATTTTTATTTTACTTTACAATATTGTATTGGTTTTGCCACACATTAACACGAATCCGCCACGGGTGTACATGAGTTCCCAATCCTGAACCTCCCTCCCTCCTCTTTCCCCATATCATCTCTCTGGGTCATCCCAGTGCACCAGCCCCAAGCATCCTGTATCCTGTATCGAACCTAGACTGGAAATTCGTTTCTTACATGATAGTGTACATGTTTCAATGCCATTCTCTCAAATCATCCCACCCTCTCCCTCTCCCACATGGTCCAAAAGTCTGTTCTATACATCTGTGTCTCTTTTGCTGTCTTGCATACAGGGTTATCATTACCATCTTTCTAAATTCCATATATATGTGTTAGTATACTGTATTGGTGTTTTTCTTTCTGGCTTACTTCACTCTGTATAATCAGCTCCAGTTTCATCCACCTCATTAGAATTGATTCAAATGTATTCTTTTTAATGGCTGAGTAACACTCCATTGTGCATATGTACCACAGCTTTCTTATCCATTCATCTGCTGATGGACATCTAGGTTGCTTCCATGTCCTGGCTATTATAAACAGTGCTGGGATGAACATTGGGGTACACATGTCTCTTTCAATTCTGGTTTCCTCGGTGTGTATGCCCAGCAGTGGGATTGCTGGGTCATAATGGAACAAGATAGAAAGCCCAGAGATAAACCCGCATACCTATGGACACCTTATCTTCAACAAAGGAGGCAAGAATATACAATGGAGAAAAGACAATCTCTTTAACAAGTGATGCTGGGAAAACTGGTCAACCACTTGTAAAAGAATGAAACTAGAACACTTTCTAACACCATACACAGAAATAAACTCAAAATGGATTAAAGATCTAAACGTAAGACCAGAAACTATAAAACTCCTAGAGGAGAACATAGGCAAAACACTCTCTGACATAAATCACAGCAGGATCCTCTATGATCCACCTCCCAGAATACTGGAAATAAAAGCAAAAATAAACAAATGGGACCTAATTAAAATTAAAAGCTTCTGCACAACAAAGGAAACTATAAGCAAGGTGAAAAGACAGCCTTTGGAATGAGAGAAAATAATAGCAAGTGAAGCAACTGACAAACAACTAATCTCAAAAATATACAACCAACTCCTGCAGCTCAATTCCAGAAAAATGAATGACCCAATCAAAAAATGGGCCAAAGAACTAAATAGACATTTCTCCAAAGAAGACATACAGATGGCTAACAAACACATGAAAAGATGCTCAACATCACTCATTATCAGAGAAATGCAAATCAAGACCACAATGAGATACCATTTCACACCAGTCAGAATGGCTGTGATCCAAAAGTCTACAAGCAATAAATGCTGGAGAGGGTGTGGAGAAAAGGGAACCCTCCTACACTGTTGGTGGGAATGCAAAATATTACAGCCACTATGGAGAACCGTGTGGCGATTCCTTACAAGGTGCTCTTTAACTTTTGATTTTTCAAATATATTATGTTGTGCTTGAGGAAGATTGTTAATATTTATGGAAATAACTCTATGACAGCTGTGTGGTTTTTTTTTTCATAAAAAGCAAAACAACATAGATGTTGATGTCCTTGGCTAACCCTATGACTTATTATTTATCTCTTAAAATATTCTTTATCAATTCCATCTTTTTCTTAATTTAAAGGCTTTTAAAGGTCTCATACACTTACCTACTTTTTTCAGAGACTTTTTCACTTTATTGGAAGACATTTTCAGTCAACAGTATTGGGAAGATGATATGATGATGAATCATGAGTTAATCAATATGATTGTGAAGACTGATCCTAAGAAATAGTTTAGTCATAACTGCTTCATTGTATTTGCAAATTTATAACAGCAAGCTTTCCTATTCAGCTGTCAAGTCCTGAATAAAATTTTGTAAGCTATTATAGTAAATATTTGGGTATTGATGGTTCAGACTGTGAGTTATTTTAAGCTGCATGTTTCATCACCAATTATTCACCATATTCTTAACTGTTTCCTCTCTGTGGAGTCTCTGTTTCAGCAGTTTCCTTTCCATTGTGTTTCATATGTCCAAAAACCACTTGATTTTATGGTCATGTGCTATTGCTGTATTAAATTTCTTTGTTTCCTCCAACTGGAAAAGAACAATTTTCTTTGAATTTTCCTGACTTACTAATTCATTCATTTAACAGTTATTATCACATGTTATATGATAAACATGATCAATTTCAGTCTACTAATATAAAGTCACTGAATGTGGAATATGATGACATAGGATGCAATTCAGCTCCAAGAATACCATAGAATTTACCAAGTTTACAAATTAGGACGGTTTCCCAAAAAGCCAGTTTATTGAAATAAGATTATTGTTGCAGTTTAGTCACTAAATTGTGTCTGGCTCTTTTGCCTCCCCATGGATTGTTGGCCACCAGGCTCCTCTCCATGGGATTTCCCAGGGAAGAATACTGGAGTGGGTTGCCACTCTGTCTCCCAGGGACCTTCCCAGCCAGGAATTGAACCCATGTCTCCTGCTTGGCAGGCAGATTCTTTACCACTGAGCCCACTGGTGTAAGGTACATTCACATATACATATGGGTCAGGAAGATCCCCTGGAGAAGGAAATGGCAATTCCACTCTAGAATTCTTGCCTGGAAAAATTCCATGGACAGAGGAACCTGGTGGGCTACAGTCCGTGGGGCCACAAAGAGTCGGACATGACTGAGCACACACAGTATATGTATATGTACACACATATACATGTATGTATGTACATATGTGAGATCTGTAAGTAAGACGAGTGTGAGATAATACCCTGTCTGCCTATCTGCTGTGATCGAAAAACAGCAAGAATGACATTACAGCTGAAACAGAGAGAGAACCAGCAGAGTTGATGATAAGGTTAAAAATGTAAAAATATGCTTCATCTAAGGCCTTGTACAACATAGAAAAACTTTTTCTTTTTTACAGAGTGACTAGGGGAAACCACTGCATGATTTTGAGCAGAGGAGTGACTTGCTTTTGCTGCTATGTGAAAAATAGATTGACATAGAGCAAAGCAGAAGCAAGGGGACCAATAAGTAGGGCATGGATTCAGGCAAGATATCACATTGGCTTGGAACAAGCTGGCAGGAGTGCAGGTATAAGAATTGGCCTGTTTTTACAATACTTTTTAAAGATGGAATTGCAGAATTTGTCAATGGATTATTTGTAGGGTGGAGAAAAAAAGAAGGATTTTAAAGGTGGATTCAAGGATTTGGGGATGAGCAATTGGAAGTATGAAATGGGAAAGATTTTAAGTACACATTATGGGGAATGTGGAAATATCAGGAGTGTTAGGTGCTCATTTCACACATGTGAAGTTATGCAAAAGCCTGACTGGATTGAGTTCAAAAGAGAATTAGGAAAATAATTGTTTAGAGAAAGTATAGCTAACTCTAGTATGAAAGCCTGTGTTATCTGGGAATTGCATACTTTACTTATAAACAGCAGTGAAGATCTCCTTCATTTAAAAGTCACAATGTGAAGTGAGGTCAGCGAGCTTCTGTGTTTTTCATCAGTTCTGTCCAGTTGTGTGGATGCAGGCAGAGAGCAAGGGCATGTAATAACACCTGGAGAAAATTTTCTGTATAAATATTGCAGAATTTGAAGTTTTTTATTAGATCAATAACCATGTCCAGAAGGGCTTTTCAAGAGGAAGTATGGCTCATTTAGGGATGGATATGATACGTAGAGTCTTCCTAAAAGAGAGATCAGTATGCATATTTTGCTAATGAGGAAAAATAATTGTGTTGATCATAGAAACTTTTTACAAATAACAGCTATTGTATCCCTGAGGTGTTTAAGCAGTTTCTTTCTCCTTTTGGATTTATACAAAAATTGTTTTCTTTTCATCTGGTTTTATCTCAGTTCATTACTTTTAGTTTACATTTCATAAAACCAAAGAATGGTTCAATATAGTGTCATGAATTTCAATGGGGCTATGATTCAGTGACCGTATTTTGTTCTTATAGCTCCAAGTTATATCACATTGATGGGCTTAACCCAAAATAAAATAATGTTTGCACAAGCAAGAAGATTGTGACTTCAAATCATCTCATTCACTAGCATTCAGTACCATTCAATGCAAAAAATTCCTGTTTTATTTAAAGAAATAATATGTATTAAAATACAAACTATGTAGTCATTTTAATCACAAATGGTTTAGAATACACCAGTTTTAGCTTATTAAGACATTTTATTATTTTAAATACAAAGTACATGTGTGCATGCTAAGTCATTTCAGTCATGTCCAACTCTTTGCGACCCCACAGACTGTAGCCCACAAGGCTTCTCTGTCCATGGGATTCTCCAGGCAAGAATATTCAAGTGGGTTGCCATACCCTCCTCCAGGGGATCTTCCCAACCTAGGGACTGAACCCACCTCTCTTACATCTCCTGCATTGGCAGGTGGGTTCTTTACCACTAGCGCCACCTGGGAAGCCCAAAATACGTAGTACCACTTCAAATTAGCACAGTTAACAAGGGTATTTGAACTAGGCAATAGTTTCTGACAACTATCCAGAAGCAATTATTTAAGACAAACCAATTACCCAATGATCTTTCTTTGTCTAGTATGGATGGATCAAAGACAGCATGCTCTCAGAAATCAGTTTACAACTATTTTGTTTTTCAATTAAAACAGTTTCCAATTTAACAAGTGATGTGTCTTCCCTTTCATAGTGGTTATATACTACATTACTCAGAAGGACATTTAATTACTCCTGCTGCTGCTGCTAAGTTGCTTCAGTCTTGTCCGACTCTGTGCGACCCCATAGACGGCAGCCCACTAGGCTCCCCTGTCCCTGGGATTCTCTAGGCAAAAACACTGGAGTGGGTTGCCATTTCCTTCTCCAGTGCATGAAAGTGAAAAGTGAAAGTGAAGTCGTTCAGTCGTGTTCGACTCTTCATGACCCTACAGACTGCAGCCCACCAGGCTCCTTCGTCCATGGGATTTTCCAGGCAAGAGTACTGGAGTGGGGTGCCATGGCCTTCTCCAAATTACTCCTGAGGACTTGGGTAATTAAAACAATTTCAGAAGTTGAAAATAGTCTGTTTTTATTTATCTATGTATTTAAACAATATTTATTTAGAACCTACTATGATAAAATATTGATGGGTTTCCCATGTTAAATTTAGAGTGCTCTCAAAATAAATTAAAATCTGTTAGGAGAGAAACACACTTACAAAAGCAATTCAAGGGAGTAAACCAGGCAGCAAGCGGAGTGCGGATGAGGTTCAGAGTTGGAATGCACGTGCTGAGTGAGGGCAGATCTTTTGCTAAAAATCTGTCACATCAGCATGCTTATGTTGGGAGGATTTATTGCAAGCTCACCAGAAATGCGCTATGTATCTTCTTTCAATGCTATGTATTTAATATCAGTTATTAATTAAACTATTTTGGATCACATATAATTTAATCTCAACAAAATCACAACAGAAGAAATAGCCCTAGGAGTAAAACAGTAATACAGTTTAAGGTGATTCTGACTCTACATATTTTTTAGTTGATTAAATTGGAGTATTTGTCCTTTCCCTGTTCCAGTCTACTACCTGATAGAAATGTGATTGTCCTTAAATTCACATCTGATCCTGACACTTTCATCTGAAAATTTTCCACTGAATTTCCAAGAAAAGTTCCAAGCTTATTGGACTATCCTGCCCAAATTTACCCCATTACCATTACTGCTACTACTTCTACTTCTGCAATACACAGGCAAATATACATGCACATATACATTATCAGGATAAATCTTCATTTTTATTAATGATTGGACGCCTTCTTTTAGAAATCTTTCTTGGCCTCTCAGTTTGGATTGGACTTCATACTCCAAATCTATTACCATTTTGCCCTATTCATCAATTCATTATATTGGGCATGCCCTTTAATACATGTCTTTTCCCTACTATACTTCTTTTTAGTGATTTTTATGATGAGTATGAAGATTAACTCTGTGAATCAACTTGTTTGAGCCAAAGTGCCCAGATATTTGATGGTTCTGGATGTTTCTGTGAAGATATTTTTGGATGAGATTAAAGTTTAAAATTGGTGGATTTAGAGTTAAGCAGATTACTCTCCATAACGTGGGTGGGCCTTATTTAATCATTTAAAGACCTTAATAGAACAAAAGGGTAATTGCTGTGGCTCAGACAGTAAAGAATCTGCCTGCAATGCTGAAAACCTGGGTTTGATCCCTGGTGGCAACCCCACTCCAGTGTTCTTGCCTGGAGAATTCCATGGACAGAAGAGCTTAGTCCATGGGCTGTAGTCCATGGGATGGCAAAGAGTCAGACATCACTGAATGACTGAAACTTCCCCTGATCTCTTTTGAGCAGAAGGAATTCTGCCAGTAGACTACCTTTGGATTCAAACTGCAACTGTTCTGCGTATTTCCAGCCTGCCAAGATACTCAACAAATTTTAGATTTACCAAGCCTCTAAACCAGTTCCTGAATTTCTCTTTCTACGAACACACACACACACACACACACACACACACACACACACACAGAGGTCCTGTTTCTCTGGAGAACCCTGAGTAATATAATCATGTAGTATGCCTTGTTCATTTTTGTCTGCCTACTGTATTTCATACAGTACTTGGAACAAAATAGTTATTTCTCACTGATTGAACAAAAGAAGAATATTCTAACACATTTCAGACACTATTTAATGATTAATTTAAAAAGAAATAAGACTCAAATATCACTTCAAGAAGCCTATTGTCTATTGTGAAAGATAAAAGTTGTACATAAATGTTAATAATACAAGGTAGAGAGAAGTGTCACAAGGAGAGATTAGTAACTGACCATTTACAGTGTTGAAGAGAGTATCAGTATGCTAGGAGAAAGACTCCCTCTCTAGGATCTTAGAGCACTTCTACAGCACAAGTCAGAGAGAGCTGTTATGCTTAGGGTAGAATCACTCCTTTGAACACCTCCATTTCTGGATGTCTAGAGAATACCAACATAGCAAGAGTAAAACACCTCAACCCTTCTCTCATGTCAACACTCACAGCCTTGCTAAAACTATCTTCCATGAGACCACTGAAATTTTCTCCTAATGTCCTGTGTTCCTTTTCCTTTTATATCCCACGAAAAGCTAGGACTCTTACTATCTCTCATTCCTTAGATTCTAATCTCCATTTAGCTCTGTATTCTGCTTTTTCTGACTCCATATACTATCTCTCTCATTTCCTGAAAATCTTCCATTGATCCTTCTGAAACCTGTGTAAGTCAGCATCAAAATCCTCTGTTTTAAACTTTTTTTTTTTTTCTGAATTTCTGTTCATTTTCTTGATGTAAGGAAAGTTCTGGACTTTCCAGTGTTTCTTTTCCCTGAGCAATTTGTTTAATTAAAATAATTTGATGAGTGCTACACCCTTATTTGCACTGTGACAGTTTCCTTCCTGCCAGACAGCTAAACTTTAAGCTAAGTTTTCGTACTATAACTTTTAAAATCAAGTCCTCTCTGTAAACTAACAATTTCTATATCACTTAGACAGGTTAGAATGTGTTGTAACACACTACCCACAAATGTCACTGGCTTCATATAGCAAAAATTCATTTCTTTCATTTTTCTATTAGCTGAAGCCTCTATTGTATGTCATCTTCACTCAGGAATGCAGAATAATGGAGAATCCATCATCTATAATGTTACTGCTGCTGCTGCTAAGTCGCCTTACTAGTTGCTTATAAAATGAAAAAGGAACATGGTGGAAAATTAGCAGGTACTACACTCCATGTTGTAGAGACTCACAACAAGTCCACACATATTTCACTGGCCAGAGAAAGTCCCAAGGCCACATCTAATTTTATGGGGACCAGGAAATGAACTTCTACCACAGGTCAGAAGGAGTAGAACCAGAAATAAGCTGAAAAACACCAATACCTACTACAGCCTTTAAACCAGAGTATATATTACCATGGTAAAAAAGACAAAGATTAACGATACTCCATGTTTAATCTCAGCTTCTACCTGGAGTTCCCTTTGGAAAGTATTTTGATGATGAATTCTATCCCCCAAATTATTTATAAAACCAGAACATAAATAAAAGGGAAAATAGTCATTTGACCCTCCTCATCTATGAAGAATTCAAGTTTGCCACTCAAGGAAGTGTTTATGTTTAAATATAAGTGTTTTATGTTTAAAACTTATGTTATGTTTTGTGACCATTGAAAGTGTTAGTTGCTCAGTCGTGTCTGACTCTTTGCAACCCCGTGAACTGTAGCCCACCAGGCTCCTCTGTCCAGGGAATTATCCAGGCAAGGTTACTGGTGTGGATTGTCATGCCATTCTCCAGGGGATCAGGCATCAAACCCGGGTCTCCCATGTTGCAGGCAGATTCTTTACCGTTTGAGCTACCCTGGAAGCCTATGTGACCAACTGAGCTATGAGGGAAGCCCATGTGACCATTAGCAAGGGCACTCTCTTTATAAGAATGACTTAAACCCACGTGTCATTCATGGAAAAATGGATTTTTCCAGTTTTACATTTTTAAATAATTTTCATATTCTCATCTTTTCTATCTTCTTAAGAGGTACTATTATTTTGATACTGATATCTGGCATATAATATGTATTAAAAAGGCAGTTTACCAGACTCACAGACATAGAGGAAAAACTTAACGGCTACCAGGGACAGAGAGGGAGAAGGAGGTATATATTGGGAGTTTGAGACTGAAGTGAACACACTATTGTATTTAAAATAGAGAACCAATAAGAACCTACTGTAAAGTACAGGGAACTCTGCCTAATGGAAAAAGAATTTGAAAAAGAAAGAAATAATAATTTTTTAAAATTTATCCTAGAAAAAAGGCAGTTTCCTATTTTGATTTTCATATTTACTGTTAGCTATAAGTCTTAAAGTATTTATATACTAAATTTGGTTCTACATAAATAAAATATAGAGGATTATTTTGGACTATATATCAAACCATCTGTTATCACTTTCTTTTCTTATTAATATATTTTTAAATTCAATGAATAAAAATAATTATTTTCTAATAATATATGAATGTTAGGAAAAGAATGCCACCATGTTGTTGAATAAAAACCTTTCAAAAATGACTTTATCAAAAATATAGTGAGTGAAGTGAAGTCACTCAGTTGTGTCCGACTCTTTGTGACCCCATGGACTGTAGCCTACTGGGCTCTTCTGTCCATGTGATTTTCCAGGCAAGAATACTGGAGTGGGTTGCCATTTCCTTCTCCAGGAGATCTTCCCGTCCCAGGGATTGAACCCGAGTCTTCCACATTGTAAGCAGACACTTAACCATCTGAGCCACCGGGGAAGTCCAAAACAAACATTAAATCAGGGGCTACATTTTTGTCTGAATATAAATAAATGTAATAACTTTAAAATCATGAATACAAAAGTTTTCTTAGTTTTTAGTCAATTTATTTTGTTTCCCAAAATAAACTGGAGAAAATATTTACTTAGGTTTATTGTTAAAGACTATCCGCTGCTGCTGCTGCTAAATCACTTCAGTCGTGTCTGACTCTGTGCGACCCCATAGACGGCAGCCCACCAGCATGTAATGTTGCAGAACAGAAATTCACTAAGAGGTCACTAAGGCTTTTTCATTTCAAGATCAGAATATTATTCAACATCATAAATAAGTTTTATCAAGTACCTACTGATTGTCACCTGTTTTGGATCTTATTGCCAAAAATGTTAGATAGAAATGGGCTTTGTTCAATTATACTTTGTTCATTCACTCTGTAAAAATATTCATTTGCTCTACAAATGCATCCCTATCAGAATCCCATAGTTATTTTAGAAGGAGTCAACAGATTAGAGAAATGTAAATTAGTGAATCATGTAGTATATTGGAAGTCAATATGCACTATGCATGCATGCTAAGTAGCTTTAGCCATATCCAACTCTTTGAGACCCTATGGACTGTAGCCTGCCAGGCTCCTTTGTCCGTGGGATTCTCCAGGCAAGAATACTGGAGTGAGTAGCCATGTCCTCCTCCAGGGGGGGTCTTCCTGATCTAGGGAAGGAACCCAACCTGTTACATTTCCTGCATTGGCATGCAGATTCTTTACCACTGGTGCCACCTGGGAAGCCCAATATGCGATATAGCGACAAAATTAAGGAGAGGGAGTCAGGTGAACAGATAGATGAAAGAGCTGGGGCTATGTTGTACGGAGTGTCTGCAATCTCAATATGTCACTGACACCATTCTCCAGTTGTTATGTTCTTTCCACTCTCAAGAATCTTTGTATATACTTTTAAGTAGTTATGAAAGTTTCATATTTTTCTTGTCCTGACTCACCACAAAGTCTTTCCAAAATAAAGGCAAACTTTATCATAAAAGAAAAGGAAGTGAATAGCATTGATGTTAGAGTAGTTAACAAAAACAACTTATAGCAAATTTACATAGCATACTGCTGATATAGTTTTAGTTGCTGAATGGCTATACTAAGCCTTACAAACTTTTATTTGGCAAAATGGTAATAATGTCAGACATTTTTAGATGAAGAACATAGGAAACTTTTGCTTGAAATATGAAATACATAATATTGTGATGGAGATTAGGACTTTTGTTAAATTATACATGGGAGACACTTCATCTTTACATCGTAATTTAAGCAGCTTTTAGGTACTGACTACTGGTTCCATATTCTCATTTCACATATCTAGTGAACTCCCTTTTCAGTTTCCTTTGATATGATCAGTTCTCAGCGATTTGATTGGGACTTTAAGCAAATAGAGTTTAAGCAAATA
Organism: Budorcas taxicolor; assembly: GCF_023091745.1. Taxonomy (NCBI): domain Eukaryota; kingdom Metazoa; phylum Chordata; class Mammalia; order Artiodactyla; family Bovidae; genus Budorcas; species Budorcas taxicolor. Next base: position 43,667,912 of record NC_068913.1, on the reverse strand, counting down.
AAGGTGAAATATCACATTTCACAGATCACAGGCAAAATTCCAAATTTGACATGTGGAAAAATATAATAAAAGGATGACATGTGGAAAAATATAATAAGAGGAGAATTTTCCTAAACTTATTTTGAATAAGATTTCTATCATACAAGAACTCTGTCTCTTTAAAAAAAGACAGACAAAAACAAAAACAAAAAACCCTTAAGCTTTAGTCCTCTGATTTCATCAGTAACCATTTTTACAATTTTGTTATTTTTTATAGTAAAGTTTTCTTGTAAGCTTTGGAAATGACAACTATTAAATTATAACCCTTTAATTCAATATACCCTTTGCTCTTTCCTTAAAATGTATCTTCATTGATGAGTCACATTCTCCTATTCCTTTCAACCCATGAATCATTGTGCCATTTCTCTGGTATAATTACCTGTGCTGCTTTCATTTAGTTACTGGAAGAGGCACCATATAGAGTTAGTGAATTTCTCTTGGAAATGATAACTTTGATTATGTCCAGTTCTAACATAATTTCTTAGATATTTTCTCTTATTATGTTATTACAATGGAAGAGAATGCATGAACTTTTTAAACCTATCACCCAAAATAACTGTAATTACAACTGCTTTTATTTACATAGCATCTTTTGGCTGAGCATTTACAAACACTTCAGAATTATGTTGTAATGCAGCAATAATAATGAGGGCAAATATATATTGTTAGGTGGGATTAATCTTTTTTTTTTAGTTGATTATTTCTCACAAAAGCTAGATAATAAACAGTAGCATAAGCTGTGATTTGTTAAAACCATCTAGTGTGCTTTAAGCTTTGGTTCATATTAAAATTTTAAAATGTACACAGTATCAAAAAATTTCTTTGATTTCTTCCAAAGAGATGATATTCTTGATTGTAAGTTTAGTTGACTCAGGGTTCTACTTTGTCTTAGTATTGTGTCCTTGTATCCTCTTAAAGTATTGTCTAATTAGATTTGTTTTGTGAATTAATTCTTAGTAAATAGGAAACTAATTGAAGTAGATATATACTGCCTTTGTTTTAATGTGACATTGTTTTCACTTATTTATGCAGACACATGGGCATTCGATAAACTGTGGAATAAAAAATTATCACAGTTTTAGAAACATTGTTCTTAAGTTGTGGTAATCTAATCAGTTACTTTGTCTTCATTATTGAAAAATGTATGGTAATTGAGCATGACATTCTAGGTGATGGGATAACTATTGGATAAGCTAAAGGAAAAAGGAAATCTTTGCTTTAGTTCTAAAATCCTTTCATTGCAATATGCTAGTGTGGCCCATAGGATTAGGAAACAAAATTTTCCTCAGTTAAAATTCTGATTCTATAACTAAATTGTTAAAGGAACTTGTTTAACTCACTGGCATCTCAGTTTCTATATCTATAAAATGGTAATAATAATATATATATTAGAAAGCTAAAATGAAAATACATCATACTGGGGATATTTTAGGGCCAGATAGAAATGTAGGATGTATAAGAAATGAATCTAGAGAAGTATGCTAAATACAGATAATAAAATATCTTCCTTTTTGTCAGGGTAGGAATACTGGTTTTTATTCTATTCTGTGAATGGATCCATGGATGTGTATTAGTAATGAAAGTATTGCAATCATTTTACATTTTTTCAAATGTCCTTTAACAATTGATGATAGTGATCTGGAGGATAAATAATGGAGGATTGCATTTCATGGCAAAAACTGAAGGGAATGATGGACCTGTAAGTACACAAGACAGGAAGCGAAGTTGAATAGAGGTTGAGTATACAGCATGTGTGGATGTGAGAGTTGGACTGTGAAGAAGGCTGAGCGCCGAAGAACTGATGCCTTTGAACTGTGGTGCTGCAGAAGACTCTTGAGAGTCCCTTGGACTGCAAGGAGATCCAACCAGTCCATTCTGAAGGAGATCAGCCCTGGGATTTCTTTGGAAGGAATGATGCTAAAGCTGAAACTCCAGTACTTTGGCCACCTCATGCGAAGAGTTGACTCATTGGAAATGACTCTGATGCTGGGAGGGATTGGGGGCAGGAGGAGAAGGGGACGACAGAGGATGAGATGGCTGGATGGCATCACGGACTCGATGGACATGAGTCTGAGTGAACTCCGGGAGTTGGTGATGGACAGGGAGGCCTGGCGTGCTGCGATTCATGGGGTCACAAAGAGTCGGACACGACTGAGCTACTGAACTGAACTGAACTGACTGATACAGCCTTTGGAATTAAACAGTCTGGATTATTTTCCAGCTTAATACCTCTGGGTCTCTGGGTAATTTACATAATGTCACTCCTCTAAATCTCATTTTTCTCATGTGAATAATACAAATCTTCATAAGATGGTAGTAAAGGTGATATGAAATAATGCATTTATGATACTTAGCACAATGTTTTAGTTCAATTCATTTCAGTTGCTTAGTTGTGTCCAACTCTTTGTGACCCCATGGACTGCAGCAAGCCAGTCTTCCCTATACATCACCAACTCCTGGAGCTTGCTCAAACTCATGTCCATCGAGTCAGTGATGCCATCCCACCATCTCATCCTCTGTGGTCCCCTTGTCCTCCTACTTTCAATTTTTCTCAGCATCAGGTGTTTTCCAAAGAGTCAGTTCATTGCATCAGGTGGCCAAAGTACTGGAGCTTCAGCTTCAGGATCAGTCCTTCCAATGAATATTCAGGACTGATTTCCCTTTGGATGGACTAGTTTGATCTCCTTGCTATTTTAGGGACTCTCAAGAGTCTTCTCCAGCACCAGAGTTAAAAGCATCAATTCTTTGTGCTCAACTTTTTTAAAAATTAATTTATTTTTTAATTGAGTGATAATTGCTTTACAGAATTTTGCTGTTTTCTTTCAAATCTCAACATGAGTCAGCCATAGGTATACATATATCCCCTCACTCTACACCTCCCTCCCATCTCTCTACCCATCCCACTCCTCTAGGTTGATACAGAGCCCCTGTTTGAGTTTCCTGAGCTATACAGCAAATTCCTGTTGGCTCTCTATTTTACATACGGTAATGTAAGTTTTGATGTTACTCTTTCCATACATCTCACCCTCTCCTCCCCTCTCCCCATGTCCATAAGTCTGTTCTCTATGTTTGTTTTTCCATTGCTGTCCTGTAAATAAATTCTTCGGTAGCACTTTTCTAGATTCCATATATAGGCATTAGAATATAATATTTATTTTTCTCTTTCTGACTCACTTCACTCTGTACAATGGGTTCTAGGTTCATCCAACTCATTAGACCTGACTCAAAGGCATTCCTTTTTATGGCTGAGTAATATTCCATTGCATATATGTGCCACCACTTCTTTATCCATTCATCTGTCAGTGGACTTCTAGGTTGCTTCAATGTTCTAACTGTTGTAAATAGTGCTGCAGTGAACACTGGGATACATGTGTCTTTTTCAATTTTGGTCAACTGAACTGAACTGAACTTCCTCAGGGTATATGCCTAGGAGTGGGATTGGTGGGTCATATGGTTGTTTTATCTGTAGGGTTTTTTTTAAGGAATCTCCATGCCATCTTCCATAAAGGCAGTCTGAATTTACATTTCCACCAACAGTGCAAGAGCATTCCATTTTTTCCAGAACCTCTCCAGAATTTATTGTTTATAGATTTTTGATGATGGCCATTCTGCCTGGTGCGAGGTGATATCTCATTGTAGTTTTGAATTCATTTTTCTAATAATGAGTGATGTTGAGCATCTTTTCATGTGTTTGTTAGTCATCTGTATGTCTTCTTTGTAGAAATGTCTGTTTAGGTCTTTTCCCACCTTTTGATTGGGTTGCTTGTTTTTCTGGTATTGAGTTGTACGAGCTGCCTGTATATTTTGGAAATAATCCTTTGTCAGTTGTTGCATTTGCTACTATTTTCTCCCATTCTGAGCATTGTCTTTTCACCTGCCTAATCACTTCCTTTGCTTTGCAAAAGCATTTAAGTTTAATTAGGTCCCACTTGTTTACTTTTGCTTTTATTTCCATTACTCTAGGAGGTGCATCATAAAGGATCTTGCTTTTATATGTCATTGAGTGTTCTGCGTATGTTTTCCTCTAAGAGTTTTATAGTTTCTGGTCTTACATTTAGATCTTTAATCCATTTTATCATTGTGTCTGGTGTTAGGAAGTGTTATAATTTCATTCTTTTACATGTAGCTGTCCAGTTTCCCCAGCACAATTTATTGAAGAGGCTGTCTTTCCCCACTGTATACTCTTGTCTCCTTTGTCAAAAATAAGGTACCCATAGGTGCATGGGTTTATTTTTTGGTTTTCTATCTTGTTCCATTGGTTCATATTTCTGTTTTTGTGCCAGTACCACACTGTCTTGATGACTATAGCTTTGTTGTATAATCTGAAGTCAGGAAGGTTGATTTCTCCAGTTGCATGCTTCTTTCTCAAGACTGCTTTGGCTATTCTAAGTCTTTTGTGTTTCCATATGAATTGTGAATTTTTTTTATTCTAGTTGTGTGAAAAATGTCATTGGTAATTTGATAGGGATCATATTGAATCTATAAATTGTATTTGATAGTATAGTCATTTTCATAGTATTGATTCTTCCTACCCAGGAATATGGAATATCTCTCCATCTGTTTATGTCTCTTTGATTTCTTTCATCAGTGTCTTATAATTTTCTGTGTACAGTTCTTTGTCTTGTTAGATAAGTTTATTCCTAAATATTTAATTCTTTTTTGTTGCAATGGTGAATGGGATTGATTCCTTAATTTCTTCTTCTGATTTTTCATTGTTCAGTTCAGTTCAGTTCAGTCGCTCAGTCGTGCCTGACTTTGCAATCCCATGAACTGCAGCACTCCAGGCCTCCCTGTCCATCACCAACTCCCGGAGTTCACTCAAACTCACATCCATCGAGTCAGTGATGCCATTCAGCCATCTCATCCTCTGTCATCCACTTCTCCTCCTGCCCCCAATCCCTCCTAACATCAGAGTCTCTTCCAGTGAGTCAACTCTTTGCATGAGGTGGCCAAAGTATTGGAGCTTCAGCCTCAGTCCTTCCAAAGAACACCCAGGACTGATCTCCTTTAGAACGGACTGGTTGATCTCCTTGCAGTCCAAGGGACTCTCAAGAGTCTTCTCCAACACCACAGTTCAAAACCATCAATTCTTCAGCGGTTAGCTTTCTTCACAGTCCAACTTTCACATCCATACATGACCATTGGAAAAACCATAGCCTTGACTAGATGGACCTTTGTTGGGAAAGTAATGTCTCTGCTTTTGAATATGCTATCTAGTTTGGTCATAACTTTCCTTCCAAGGAGTAAGTGTCTTTTAATTTCATGGCTGCAGTCACCATCTGCAGTGATTTTGGAGCCCCCCAAAATAAAGTCTGCCACTGTTTCCACTGTTTCCCCATCTATTTCCCATGAAGTGATGGGACCAGATGCCATGATCTTAGTTTTCTGAATGTTGAACTTTTTTTCACTCTCCTCTTTCATTTTCATCAAGAGGCTTTTCCGTTCCTCTTCACTTTCTACCATAAGGGTGGTGTCATCTGCATATCTGAGGTTATTGATATTTCTCCTGACAATCTTGATTCCAGCTTGTGCTTCTTCCAGCCCAGCATTTCTCATGATGTACCCTGCATATAAGTTAAATAAGTAGGGTGACAATATACAACCTTGACATACTCATTTTCTTATTTGGAACCAGTCTATTGTTTCATGTCCAGAGTATCTAGAAATGCAAGTGATTTCTGTGTATTGATTTTTTTATCCTGCAACTTTGCTAAATTCACTGATTAGCTCTATTAATTTTCTGATACTATCTTTACGGTTTTCTGTGTCCAGTATCATGTCATCTGCAAACAGTGAAAGCTTACTTCTTTTCCAATTTTGATTCCTTTTATTTCTTTTCCTCCTCTGATGGCTGAAGCTAGAACTTCCAGAACTATGTTGAATAATAGTGGTGAAAGTGGACACCATTGTCTTCTTCCTGATCTTAGGGGGAATGCTTTCAGTTTTTCACCATTGAGGATAATGTCTGCTGTAGGCTTATCATATCTGGCCTTTACTATGCTAAGGTAGGTTCCTTCTATGCCCATTTTTGAAGAGTTTTAATCATAAATGGGGCTGAATTTTGTCAAAGGCATTTTCTGCATCTATTGAGATGACCATCTGGTTTTTATCTTTCAATTCGTTTATATGGTGTATCACATTGACTGATTTGTGTATAATGAAGAATCCTTGCATCCCTGGAATAAATCAACTTGATCATGGTGTATGAGTTCTTTTGATGCATTGCTGTATCCTGTTTGCTAAAATTTGTTGAGGATTTTTGTATCTATGTTCATCAGTGATATTGTCCTCTATCAGTAGTATCAGTATCAGTTCAGTCACTCAGTGGTGTCCGACTCTTTGTAACACCATGGACTGCAGCATGCCAGGCTTCCCTGTCCATCAGCAACTCCCAGAACTTACTCAAATTGATGTCCATATAGTCCGTGATGCCACCAATCATCTCATCCTCTGACATCCCCTTCTCCTGCTGCCTTCAGTCTTTCCCAGAAAAGACTTTGATGCAGAGAAAGATTGAAGGCAGGAGGAGAATGGGATGACAGAGGATGGATGGTTGGAAGGCCTGTAGTTTTCTTTTTTTGTGTTGTCTTTGTCTGGATTTGGAATCAGGGTGATGGTGGCCTCATAGAATGTGTTTGGACGTGTTCCTTCCTCTGCAATTTTTTGAAAGAGTTTCTTTATGGTCCAACTCTCACATCCAAAAGAGACTACTGGAAAAAACATAGTTTTGACTAGATGGACTTTGTCTATAAATAATGTCTCTTCTTTTCAATATGCTGTCTAGATTTGTCATAGCTTTCCTTCCAAGGAGCAAGCATCTTTTAATTTCATGGCTTCAGTCATCATCTGCAGTGATTTCAGAGTTGAAGAAAAAGTCTGTCACTGTTTCCATTGTTTCCCTATCTATTTGCCATGAAATGATGGGACTGGATGCCATGATCTTATTTTTTTGAATGTTGAGTTTTAAGCCAGTTTTTTTTGCTCTCCTCTTTCACTTTCATCAAGAGGCTCTTTAGTTCTTCACTTTCTGCCATAAGGGTGGTGTCATCTGCATATCGGAAGTGATTGATATTTCTCACTGTAATCTTGATTTCAGCTTGTGCTTCATCCAGTCTGGCATTTCACATGATGTACTCTGCATATAAGTTAAATAAGCAGGGTGACAATATACAGCCTTGATGTACTCCTTTCCGAATTTGGAACTAGTCTGTTGTTCCATGTCCGATTCTAACTGTTGCTTCTTGACCTGCACACTGATTTCTCAGGAGGCAGATAGGTGGTCTGGTATTCCCACCTTTTGAAGAATTTTCCAGTTTGTTGTGATCGACACAATCAAAGGCTTTAGCATATTCAGTGAAGCAGAAGTAAATGTTTTTCTGGAATTCTTTTGCTTTTTCTATGATCCAACAGATGTTGACAATTTGATCTCTAGTTCTGCCTTTTAAAAATCCAGCTTGAACATGTCAAAGTTCTAAGTTCATGTAATGTTGAAGCCTCACTTGGAGAATTTTGAGCATTCCTTTGCTAGCATGTGAGATGAAAGCAATTATGCAGTTGTTTGAACAGTCTTTGTCATTGCCTTTCTTTGGGATTGGAATGAAAACTGACCTTTTCCAGTCCTGTAGCCACTTGAGTTTTCCAAATTTGCTGGCATATTGAGTGCACCTCTTTAACAGCATCATCTTCTAGGATTTGAAATAGCTCAGCTGGAATTTCATCACCTCCACTAGCTTTGTTCATAGTGATGCTTCCTAAGACCCACTTGACTTTGCATTTTAGGAGGTCTGGCTCTCGGTGAGTGATCACACTGTAGTGGTTATATGGGTCATTAAGATCTTTTTTGGATAGCTTCCTGTGTATTCTTGTCACCTCTTCTTAACAACTTCTTCTGTTTTGTCCATTATTGTGTCCATCTTTGCATGAAATATTCCCTTGGAATCTCTTATTTTCTTGATGATATCTCTAGTCTTTCCTATTATATTGCTTCCTCTATTTCTTTGCTTTGATCACTGAGGAAGGCTTTCTTATCTCTCCTTGCTATTCTTTGGAACTCTGCATTTAGATGCCATATCTTTCCTTTTCCCCTTTGCCTTTAGCTTCTCTTCTTTTCTCAGCTATTTGTAAGGCCTCCTCAACAACCATTTTGCCTTTTTGCATTTCTTTTCCTGGGGATGGTGTTGATCACTCCCTCCTGTACAGTGTTAGAAACTTCTGTCCATACTTCTTCAGGCACTCTGTCTATCAGATCTAATCCTTTAAATCTATTTATTGCTTCCACTGTATAATTGTAAGGGATTTGATTTAGGTCATACCTGAATGGTCTAGTGATTTTGCCTACTTTCTTCAATTTAAGTCTGAATTCTGCAATAAGGAGTTCATGATCTCAGCCACAGTCAGCTCTCAGTCTTGTTTTTGCTGACTGTATAGAGCTTCTCCATCTTTGGCTGCAAAGAATTTAATCAGTCTGACCTCAGTATTGACCATCTAGTGACGTTCGTGTGTAAAGTCATCTCTTGTGTTGTTGAAAGAGAGTGTTTGCTATGACCAGTGTGTTCTCTTGGCAAAACTCTGTTAGCCTTGCCTTGCTTCATTTTGTACTCTAAGCCACATTTGCCTGTTACTCCAGATATCTCTTGAATGCCTACATTTGCCTTTCAGTCCTCTATGATGAAAAGGACATCTTTTTTCGGTCTTAGTTCCAGAAGGTCTTGTAGGTCTTAATAGAACCATTCAAATTCAGCTTCTTCAGAATTAGTGGGTGGGACATAGACTTGGATTACTGTGATTATTGACTGGTTTGCCTTGGAAACAAACAGAGATCGCTCTTTCATTTTTGAGATTGCACCCAAGTACTGAACTTTGTACTCTTTTGTTGACTATGAGCACAACTCCATTTCTTCTAAAGGATTTCTGTCCACAGAAGTAGATATAATGGTCATCTGAATTAAATTTGCCCATTCTGGTCCACACAAAAACTACTAGAACTAATAAATGAATTCAGCAACATAACAGAATATTAGATTAATATATGCAGAAATCTGTTGCATTTTTAATCTATGAAATATCAGAAAGAGAAAGTTTTTTAAAATTCCACTTAAGTTGCATTAAAAAAATAAACCACCTAGGAATAAATTTAACCAAAGTGAAAGACCTACCCACCAAGAACTGTAAAAGGAAATTGAAGATGATTTAAAGAAAGGGAAAGATATTCCAAGCTCTTGGATTGGAATAATTAATGTTGTTTTAAATGGCCATGTTATCCAAAAGCAATCTACATACCTAATGCAATCCCTATCAAAATGCCCATGATGTTTCACTCAAGACTGGAACAAACAAAAATTTACATCAAACTAACAAAAGACCCCAAACTGCCAAAGCAACCCTGGGCAAAAAGCAACAAAGCTGGAAGCCGAAACTTTCCAGACTTTAGAAAATACTACATAGCTATACTAGTCAAAACAGCATGCTTTTGCTGCTGCTAAGTCGCTTCAGTCGTGTCCGACTCTGTGTGACCCCATAGACGGCAGCCCACCAGGTTCCCCTGTCCCTGGGATTCTCCAGGCAAGAACACTGGAGTGGGTTGCCATTTCCTTCTCCAGTGCATGAAAGGGAAAAGTGAAAGTAAGTCGCTCAGTCGTGTCTGACTCTTAATGACCCCATGGACTGCAGCCCACCAGGCTCCTCCATCACTTAATCTATGATAAGGGAGACATGAATATACAATGGAGAAAAGACAGTCTCTTCAACAAGTGCTGTTGTGAAAGCTGGACAACTACATAAATCAGTGAATTTAGAACAGTCCCTCAAAAGTAGAAGAATCATTTGAGACCTAAATATAGACATGACACCACAAAACTCCTAGAAGAGAACTCTGGTAAAACATTCTCTGACATAAATCACAGGAATATTTTCTTAGACCAGCCTCCCAAAGAAAAAGAGATAAAAGCAAAAATAAATAAACAGGACCTGATCAAACTTAAAAGCTTTTGCACAGTAAATGAAAGCATCAGCAAAATGAAAGACAACCTGCAGAATGGAAGAATACATTTGCAAACCCTGCAACCAAAAAGGCATTAAAATTCAAAATATACAAACAGTTCATAGAACTCATTATAATAAAAAGTACAAATGAAAAATGGACAGAAGGCTTAAATGGATGTTTTTGCAAAGAAAACATACAGCTTGCCAACAGACACATGAAAAGACGCACAACATCATTAATTATTAGAGAAATACAAGTCAAAATTACAATGAGATGTCACTTTATGCCAGCCAGAATGGCTGTCATCAAAATTCTACAAATAATGAAGGCTGGAGAGGGTGTGTAGAAAGGCAACCATCCTGCGTTACTCAGAATGTAAATTTGTGCAGCCATTATGGAAAACACTATGGATGTTCCTTAAAAGACTAAAAACTGATTTATCATATTATCCAGCAACTCCTGGGCATATATCTAAAAAAAGATGAAAACTCTAATTTGAAAAGATTTGTGCACCCTAATGTTCATAGCAGTACTTTTTACAATAGACAGGACATAAGATCAACCTAAGTGTCCATCAACAGATGATTTGATTTAAAAGGGGGTCTACATAAAGAATAGAATATTAATTACTCAGCTATGAAAGTAATAAAATATTGCTATTTGCAGCAAAATGGCTGAACTCAGAAAATCATACTGTCAGAAGACAGGGAAAGACAAATATAGGATATCACTTATAGGTGGAATCTAAAAAATACAACAAATGAATCTATTATACTAGGCAGAAACAGATACACAGACATAGAAAAAAACTTATGGTAACCAAAAGGGAAAGGTGGGGCAAAGGATAAATTAGGAGTACGGGATTAACAGACACAAACTATTATACAGTACTTGAACTAGGTAAGCAACAAGGAAACAAGGATATATGTGTGTAGCACAGGGAACTATAATTTACACCTTATAATAATCTATAATGGAAAATAATATGAAAATATACATATATACATATATATTTAGATAACTGAATCACTTTATTACACCTGAGTCTAACAGAGGAGTATTAATAAACTGCATGTCAAAAAAAAAAAAAAGGATTCCAGCAAAACTGAAGAGGACAAAAAAGATCTGAATAAATATATACTACCTATATTTTCAGAGAGGGCAATGGCACCCCACTCCAGTACTCTTGCCTGGAAAATCTCATGGGCGGAGGAGCCTGGTAGGCTGTAGTCCATGGGATTGCTAAGAGTCGGACACAACTGAGCGACTTCACTTTCACTCTTCACTTTCATGCATTGGAGAAGGAAATGGCAACCCACTCCAGTGTTCTTGCCTGGAGAATCCCAGGGACGGGGAACCTGGTGGGCTGCCGTCTATGGGGTCGCACACAGTCAGACACGACTGAAGTGACTTAGCAGCAGCAGTAGCAGCAGCTATATTTTAGATGAGGAGAGTCAATACATAAAGATATAAATTCTCTTCAGACTTTAAATTCAATTTAGTATCAATTTAAGTCACACTAGGATATTGAGATTTGGCAATGTAATTTCACAGTTCAGATGGAAGGGAAAAGCACAAAAGAACAGATATAACATCTTGAAAAGAACAAGAAGAATGCCCTACTCTATGAGATCAATACATTCTCTAAAGCTTTGTTGGAGAGTAGATAAATGAAAGAGAGCAAAGTTCAAAACAAATCCATGTATATATTATGGAAATTCACATATAATGGAGACTGCATTTTAATCCAGTCAGAAAAAGTAGATTATTCAATAAACAACTTGATTTTTTTTACTTTATATTATTATTTATTTATTTTTAATTTTACTTTATTTTACTTTACAATACTGTATTGGTTTTGCCATACATCAACATGAATCTGCCACGGGTGTACACACGTTCCCAATCCTGAGCCCCCTCCCACCTCCCTCCCCATACCATCTCTCTGGGTCATTCCAGTGCACCAGCCCCAAGCATCCTGTACCCTACATTGAACCTAGACTGGCATTTCATTTCTTAGATGATATTATATAACAACTTGATTTTATGTGAAGCATGATTGCTTGATATCTATATGAAAAAATAAAGCACACATATCAATGCAAAAAAGCTAAAAATAACTTGTAAATTAAATCTTACAGTTTATTTAAATAATACTATGACCAAGTAGGCTTTATTTAAAGAAAATAAAGATAATTCTACCCTCAATAATATTGAATCCTTTTAGCACATTAACAAGAGAAAAATCACACTATATTATAATACCAGTCTGTACTGTTTATTACTTTATAGAAATAAGTTGACAGCCCAAGGACTGGCAAATAGAAAAATGTAGCTAATAAATGAATATATATATATGAATTAAATACTTTAAGCAATATTTTAGAACTCTAAAATTTTAGATAAAATCCCAGTCATAAATTGAGTGGGAAAAGCCTTCTTTAGTAGAGTTACTATTTCTTGAATTCATAAAATTAAATAAATAAAACAGAAGAACACATAGTTTTGATAATCTATGTATGTTTGATTTTATCTTGGAGGATAAATTGAATCTGATGGTCAGAGATAGGGAGGATGCTGCCACTTGCACAGGCAAATATGTATATTTTAAGATTATATATCTATGATATCTATGTATGTGCGAATGTACGAAAGTTGCTCAGTTGTGTCCAACTCTGCCAGGCTCCACTGTCCACGGGATTCTCCAAGCAAGAATACTGGAGTAGGTTGCCCTTTCCTCCTCCGGGGATCTTCCCAATCCAGGGATTGAAGCCAGGTCTCCTGCATTGCAGGCAGATTCTTTACTGTAAAGAGCCACCAGGGAAGCCCATATATCTAGGCATATGTTTATAAAATAAAAGAGTTTATCTTTAATGAAGCTAGTTTAACTTGAATATCAGATGCATTTTGGGGTAAGGATGTATTTCTTATTATCTTAGGAATTACATTTATATTTAATCTAAACAGCAGTCTGTAACTGATCCTCTTTGCAAAACTTTTGTTTGGTTGATTATTGAAATTATTGGAACCAACAGTGTGGGCAACTTGCCCCAAAGCCACAGAAGCTGCTCAATAACTTTATCTCATTTCCTACCAGTCACTGAGTGACTATGGGCCACAACCAGTGAAGAACTTTCCAAGTTCCATTCTCTTATTATAATATATTTTCTACTAGTGAGACCCTGGAGCTAGAAATCTGTGAAACAACACAATATGGCAAATCTTGGGAGAAATAGTTAAGGAAAGGTAGAAAAATTTGAGTAATGAAAAAGGAAGAGGAAATAAGATTGTGGGAAATACTTGCAGAGTATATAAGATAAGGGGTATGTCTGTGTGTGCTTGTGTGTATGTCTGTTCCACAAGAAAATATAAGAAAAAATAGTGCATCATAAAAGATGGATGATGAAAGATGAGTAGGTAAGAAGAAAAGAAGTATGAAAAGAAAGCACAATTACAAAAAAAAAATGTGAGCAATTTTTATAAATACTAGAATGTCAGATATAAACAAATTCAATCCTGCTTAAAGTAATAGAAGAAAATGTATAGTCTACTAAACAATCAACATAAAAATCATATTGCTTTAAAAAGTAAAGTCTCATTAATTAATCAATTAAAAAATAAAAAATAAAATACAAGATGGAATCAAGATTATTGGAAGAAATATCAACAACCTCATATATGCAGATGATACCACTGCTTTAATGGCAGAAAGTGAAGAGGAACTGAAGAGTCTCTTGATGAAGGGGAAAGAGGAGAGTGAAAAAGCTGTTTTAAAACTCAACATTCAAAAAGCTAAGATCATGGCATCTGGTCCTATCACTTCATGGCAAATAGATAGGAAAATGTGGAAACAGTGTCAGATTTCATTTTCTTGGGCTCCAAAATCAAAGCAGATGGTGACTGCTGCCACAAAATTAAAAGACACTTGCTGTTTAGAAAAATAGCTATGGCAAACCTAGATGGTATATTCAAAAGCAGAAACATCACTCTGCTGACAAAGGTCCTTATAGTCAAAGCTCCAGTTTTTCCAGTAGTCATGTATGGATGTGAGAGTTAGGCCATAAAGAGGGCTGAGCACCGAAGAGTTGATGCTTTCAAACTGTGGTGCTGGAGAAGACTCTTGACTCCTTGGACAGCAAGAAGATGAAACCAGGAGATCAACCCTGAATTGGAAGGACTGATGCTGAAGCTGAAGATCCAATAATTTGGCCATCTGATGTGAAGTGCTGACTCATTGGAAAGGACCCTAGTGCTGGGAAAGATTGAGGGCAAGAGGAGAAGGGGGTGACAAAGGACGAGATGGTTGGATGGCATCACCAACTCAACTGACATGAGTTTGAGAAAACTCAGAAAGATAGTGAAGGACAGAGAAGCCTGGCATGCTGCAGCTCATGGGGTCACATAGAGTCAGACTCAACTTAGCCACTGAACAATAACAACAAATAAAACAGAAAACAAAACGAAATAAAAATTATATGAATGATGGCAAAAGTATAATAAATTCCAATCACTGCTACTGGCTCTCAAAATCAACATAATATTTTCAGGAACCAGTTTATCAATATTCATTAAAAGCCATAACATATGTGTACCTTTTTACCTAGCAAATCTATTTTTCAGAATATAATCTAAGCTATGTGGAAGGTTACATGACTTTCATATGTTTAATGAAGTATTATTCTAACAAATTAAATAAAATGGCAAGATGTAAAATGCCAGATACTAATGAGAAGAAATACTGCATATCCCAAATGTTGATTCTGAAGATGATATAATGGATAACCTTGTCCTAGAAAATATAAAGGTTGAATGGGAAATTGTACACATTCTGTGATTATAACAATTATAAAATATCAATGGCATAAGATTAATACAAGGAAAGGAAAAAAGTTATTTTAGATCAGGATATTGTGATATTATTCTTGCCTTTCTCAATTTCTAATACTATGAAACATGTTTATGTTGGCTTTATACAGGAGAAAATATGTAACAAAGCTTGCATATCAGATAAAGTGGTTTATGAGTCTACTTTATTTTGATAATCGGCTACCTCTTTTTCTTTGCCCGATTTACTGTTTTTTAAAATTATTTATTTATTTATGTGTTTTATTTTTTGACTGTGGTGGGTCCCTATTTACTATTTTTTAAAATTAGTTTTCTCCCTTGCTTCAAAACAGCCTTCAAAATCTATAGCCTCACAATGGGGATACTGATGATCTGGTATTATTGCAAATAAGAAAAAAAATGGAATTAAGGAGGGAAGAAAACATTT
Source organism: Budorcas taxicolor (assembly GCF_023091745.1). Taxonomy (NCBI): domain Eukaryota; kingdom Metazoa; phylum Chordata; class Mammalia; order Artiodactyla; family Bovidae; genus Budorcas; species Budorcas taxicolor. The sequence continues at coordinate 43,652,619 of NC_068913.1, read as the reverse complement.
TTTCTTACCTTTAAATCATTTAGGAGATAATATTTATTGTAAAGCCTTTGCTCCTTATTTGATCTCACCTCTCCATTTGAGTTGTTATCCTGATAACATCCTGTTTTTAGCATTAATGTTCATGGCAGTTCAGACAGTGGGATGAGGTGGTTGAATTGTCTGCAGTCTGAACATTTATTGTTTATGTTTTCCCAAAAGCATCTGTTTCAATTACCTTTATTCTGCTTTTCTCTTCTACAATAGAAATATAGCACCACATATTTTTCCTTTGTTTCTGCAATAGGGGAAAATGGTATCAGATTTTTATATTTTAAGCAACAGTTAGAACTGGACATGGAAAAACAGACTGGTTCCAAATAGGAAAAGGAGTACATCAAGGCTGTATATTGTCACCCTGCTTATTTAACTTCTATGCAGAGTACATCATGAGAAATGCTGGGCTGGAAGAAGCACAAGCTGGAATCAAGATTGCTGGGAGAAATATCAATATCCTCAGATATGCAGATGACACCATCTTTATGGCAGAAAGTGAAGAGCAGCTAAAAAGTCTCTTGATGAAAGTGAAAGAGGAGAGCGAAAAAGTTGGCTTAAAGCTCAACATTCAGAAAACGAAGATCATGGCATCCAGTCCCATCACTTCATGGGAGATAGATGGGGAAACAGTAGAAACAGTGTCAGACTTTATTTTTTTGGGCTCCAAAATCACTGCAGATGGTGACTGCAGCCATGAAATTAAAAGACGCTTATTCCTTAGAAGAAAAGTTATGAGCAACCTAGATAGTATATTCAAAAGCAGAGACATTACTGTGCCAACTAAGGTCCGTCTAGTCAAGGCTATGGTTTTTCCTGTGGTCATGTATGGATGTGAGAGTTGGATTGTGAAGAAGGCTGAGCACCGAAGAATTGATGCTTTTGAACTGTGGTGCTGGAGAAGACTCTTGAGATTCCCTTGGACTGCAGGGAGATCCAACCAGTCCGTTCTGAAGGCAATCAGCCCTGGGATTTCTTTGGAAGGAATGATGCTAAAGCTGAAACTCCAGTACTTTGGCCACCTCATGCGAAGTGTTGACTCACTGGAAAAGACTCTGATGGTGGGAGGGATTGCGGGCAGGAGGAGAAGGGAACGACCAAGGATGAGATGGCTGGATGGCATCACGGACTCGATGGACGTGAATCTGAGTGAACTCCAGGAGTTGGTGATGGACAGGGAGGCCTGGCGTGCTGCGATTCATGGGTCGCAAAGAGTCGGACACGACTGAGCAACTGAACTGAACTGAACTGATATCAGTTCTTAAATGTAACTTCCTCAGATACAACATTTTACTGGGACATGATGCTGTCACCATTTTTTAATGCCCTTTTCCCCCCAATACAGAAAATTAAGATATAAAGTAATTTACCAATATTGAAGAATAGGAAATACATCAGAAATTCATGCAATAATTCTGTAATAGTTATACTAAATTGGTCAACTGGACCCATAGCTGGGGCTTAACCTGTCCAAGACCCCCTGTCTCATCCAGGGAGGTTCTTTTTTAAATCATATTCACTTAGTCAATAACAAAACCAATGCTGAAACTGGAACAGCACAAGCTTTATTCAATGGCCAAAGAATGGAAAAGCAGGAACCTAGCTCCCAGATCAACTTCTCAACCCAATTTGGACAGAGACACCAAATATACAGGGTTATAGGAAAAGACCCTGATGCTGAGAAAGATTAAAGGCAGGAGGACAAGGGGACTAAAAAGGATGAGATGGCTGGATGGCATCACTGACTCAATAAACATGAGTTTGAGCAAACTCCAGGAGATAGTGAAGGACAGGAAAGCCTGGTGTGCTGCAGTCCATGGGGTCACACAGAGTCAGACATGACAGCAACTGAACAACAACAAGGTAAAAGGGAGGGAACTAGAAAGAGAGGGAGGAATATTCATGAGTTATCTGAAAACAGGGATGTGGCTTGGACCCTGAACTGATGCAACTCTCCTTTTCAGTCTTATTTAGGCTTCTCTTGGTTGTTGTCCTAGCAATTGTCAACTGTCATGGTGCTTGGGTGTGTCATTTAGCATGCTTTATAATGAGAAAACCACAAGGCTCAAAGTCTACTGGAATTCAAATCCTCCACCATCTTAGATCTAGTTGGTTCCAAGGGTTCTTGCAGCTTCCTCCCGAAACCTGCTGTTGCTGCTGCTGCTAAGTCGCCTCAGTTGTGTCCAACTCTGTGGGACCCCATAGACAGAAGCCCACCAGGCTCCTCTGTCCCTGGGATTCTCCAGGCAAGAACACTGGAGTGGGTTGCCATTTCCTGAAACCTAGATAAGAGTAATTGGTTTCTATTTGAGGGAGGGGCAGGGATATAATTCTGGGGCAGTAGATTTGGTAACAATAGTTCTGTGAATCACTGATACCTCCTTTTTCCTTAAGAAAAACATTTTTCTGTTTCATATCTATATAAAATGATAGATGGAGCAATAATAGTGGTAACGTGTTTTTTAATAGTACGTTGAATGGGAACATGAGCAATCAGCTAAAATTCAGAGTGGTATTAAGAAGACACTTGGGTTCTACTATTGAAGCTGCAGTTCTCTGTGATGATAGATCAGATACTTAATCTTTGTATGTGTCTCATTACCTATTGCTAGCATCCCCTATCCAGTTGTAAAAATGTTAGTGAATAAAATTATAGTACTGGCAAATAGATTCTTATTCAAATTAAAGAAATAAGCAAGGCAATATGAATATTCAGATAGCAAAATTATATTTGTCTAATGTTCAAAACTGTAGCATTTTAAAGTGAGGATTTTGCAGAGTTAACCTATATTCCCAAAATTCTAGTTGCTTGGAAGTCTAGGATATTGCTTTGTGGCACATAGATATACAAAGTATCTAATCTAGGACTACAAGCATGAAAATGATTAATATTCCTCTAAAAGATTCCAATTAGCTAAGCAACATAATTCATGAACAGTGGCACTGTTAACTTGTGAATTATTAATATCATATTTAGGATAATTTGGAAAAAATTGTAAAAAATGAAAATTATTTTTGTCATATTTATAGTACTGTGAGAAAAATTATCATATACCAAGGCAAATGAATTGGACTCAAATAGTTTAACCAATTTAATCTGAAAAAGTGCTAAAAAAATTACAAGATGAGACTTTAGTTAATTGCTTGAAAAGAATGATGTCATGACTAGTTCTGTCCTTTAACAGAATTTTTAGCTTAACGTTTCTTCTTTCATTTGTGACAGAGAACACAACTCAGAAAGAAAACTAGCATTGTATGGTGTTCTATTTGAACACTGACTTTGACTTTTCTTTTTATCTTTTAATAAATATGTGCAAGTAACAGTATTATTACCAATGTAACTTGATCAATTAGAAGTCAATCAAGATTGAAAGCATGTGAAAATTGTAGCATGCTACAAAGTGTAATCATCAATATAGAAAAGTATTACCAGTAAATAAAATTGGGTATGGATACATAATTTTAAAAGAGGAAATAAAAAAGAAGTAAACATATTAAAATGGTCAGTGTTAAGAAAAAGTTAAATGTGCAACATGATACTTTTCCTAATAAATCTGCAAATATAAATTGAAAATAATTCTGCAAGCGTGGAAAAAAAAAACTGCTAGTGGAGTATAATTGAGCAAATTATTTCTAAAGATTTTAAGACTTGAAGGTAACTTTAAATCTAATTTCAATGTGTAGTATTTGCTCTAAGGGAGTAATTAGAAATATGCTTTTTAAAAAGTTTTTATGTGTTTACATAGTCATTATTCACATTTTCTTTTTTTTCTTTCTGTGACCAGAAGATGGGCATTCCCTGCATTTTTGTCTCTCTTTAAACATTAAAAGCCCTGTAGGATTTTAAGATACCAAGCATATGTTCATAATAATAAAATTCTTGTGATAATATTTATTGATTCTATGAGACAATTTTCCTGGGTAGTGTGAGAGAATGAAAGGGATATGAGTTTCCCTTCATTCTGAAATCCTCACAAGGATTTCAGTGGGGTCATTGGTTCCCTCCCTGCCCCACAGTTTAGTAATTTATTTTAAATTTGGGTAATTTCACATTCCACAAATAAAATTAAAGAAAACTATATTTTGTTTGAATATTTTCTTCTGTATACTCAGGGATCTAAAACACTACAGCATGTGAGGCAGAAGGCTGATCCAGCAGTCACTTATTTTCCTACCAAAACATCATCTCTACCAGCTTCTGAATTTTTAATGGGAAAACAGCCACATGTCCTTGAAAGCTTTATTTCATAAAGGACTACTTTTTGTTTATAACTATAAACTTGTATCACCTATGTTAAAAGCTATTTCACATTCTGCATCATTTTAGAATTTATTTTCAAAGGGGAATAGTTTCAATGTTTTATTCACTTGGGCTTTTTCTTTTCTTCCTCCTCATTCTTTGAAGAACCGCTTATATATTCAATCGTGAAGAACCTGATTTACACTCTGTAGTCTCGGAGAGGGCAATGGCACCCCACTCCAGTACTCTTGCCTGGAAAATCCCATGGGCGGAGGAGCCTGGTAGGCTGCAGTCCATGGGGTCGCTAAGAGTTGGACACGACTGAGCGACTGAGTGACTTCACTTTTCACTTTCATGCATTGGAGAAGGAGGTGGCAACGCACTCCAGTGTTCTTGCCTGGGGAATCCCAGGGACGGGGGAGCCTGGTGGGCTGCCGTCTATGAGGTCGCACAGAGTCGGACACGACTGAAGCGACTTAGCAGCAGTCTTCAAAGGAAAAAAAAACCACTCTTAAATTTAGTGTATGTAAACAGCTTACAATATGTATTATCTAAATGCACTTTAAACTCTCTTATTTAAAGAAAAGCTAAAGCAAAGATACTGTTATGTGACCATGAAAAACTGTCAGTGCCATCAAAGACAACACTAATGAGCATATCCTATATTGAACTTAGGTGTTCTCCAAATTATTTGAAAATGCATCACAGACAACTTGCCTGACTTCTAAATGAGCATAAATGGCCCTCTAACCTACGCAGGTTTCCTCATTATGCATGTAGAAAATGCTAGTTTGTTTTTGCTCACTTTATGTGTAACAGACACCCTTATGTTGTGCTGTATCCTATGCTTTTTCTGTGAGACCATTTCATTCAGGAACAAAGAGCACCATGATTTCAATCTGTGTGTGTTTACTAACACTTCCCTGATATTTGTGTATGTAGGACATTGTGGTGTTTAGATCACTGAGTGTACAGCAAAAAGAATACATTGTTTCTGTTTTGATTTCATTATTTTTTTAAATTAGTGTTTTATAAGCTTATGGAAGGAAATAGAAAGCATTAAAAGTGTTTTTTTGACATTATGATTTCTGTTAATGTTCACTTCCCATGGGAGAACATGACATTAGTGTTTTTAATCTTAAGGAAAATTTATAATGTGTTGTTTCAATCTCTTGTCCTAGCCAATGAAAAAAATAGATATAATCATTAAATAGTATAACTTTCACTACTTAAATTTAGCTGTTATATATGGTTACTTTAATAGGAACCTAACAGTATCTACCCCACTTACATTGCAGTTGTGACAGGAATAATAGCTACAAGCTTCTTGGGCATTTGCTTCTGCTTGTTGAAATTATTCTTGCTAATGGTATCTTCTTGGGATATGAATTTTTTTTATTTCTTTAGTGAATATTCTTTTTATAGTGAAAGGAGGTATGGAATGATTGACACTTCAGAAAAACAGAAACCTGTGAAAAAAAGGAATAGAAAATTTTTTATTTGAAGATGAATTCAATCTCTATAATTTAATGGCATATTCTTTTTTGTCTTTCAATTGGTGTTACTGGTTTTTTGTACATAAGATGAAACTGTTCCTTGAATAACTGGCTTCCCTGATTGAAGTATTGTTTCTAATCTAATACTCCAGTATTTGATCTCTACTCTGATTCCATCATAAGGTTCCCTGGTGGCTCACTTGGTAAAGAGTCTGCCTACAATGTGGGAGACTCAGCTAGGCTTTCCAGGTGGTGCAGTGGTAAAGAATCCACCAGCCAATGCAGGAGATGGGTTCAATCCCTGGGTCAGGAGGATTCATTCCCTGGAGTAGGAAATGGCAATCCACTTCAGTATTCTAGCTTGGAAAATTCCATGTAAAATGTCTCTTGGGCTACAGTCCCTAGAGTCACAAAGATTCAGATATGACTAAGTGACTGACCATGAACTGATTCCATTAGCTCTAATACTAAGTCAACAGATAATAATTGAAGCATATATCACGCCATCATTTCAAACTCCACCTGTTTAAAAAACAAAGCCGTTCTTTCCTTTTATGTTCATTTGACTTTGCATTTCTAATTGTTGAAAATCATTTTCTTCAGAATAATACATGCCTATGATTACAGTATCAAAGGATCCTAAAGAGATTAAATTTGTGAGTCTTTCTGCTCTCATCAAATCACTTTTTAATATTTTTATGTCATTTACATTCATATTTATATTAGGCTGTTTCAATGATGCCTTTTTATATTGACTAACATGGTAGCTGAGGATGCTAACTATGGTAGCTGAGGATTACCATTCTTATAGTATACTCCTACCTCTGATCCTTCCATGTTTTCTTTATAATTGCATTATAATTTCTGGTTCAATCAACAGTTAATATTTATATTGCTATAGACTGTGTCATTCACTGTTATAGTTCCTATCTCATGGAACTTTTTCCTGTTGATAACAATTTCTTACAATTTTCCTTTTCTTAGTTTTCTTTGTAATATCACTATTTCCCCATGTGTTCTAGTTTAGTTTGGTTCAGTTCAGTTCAGTCACTCAGTCATGTCCAACTCTTTGGGACCCCATGAGCTGCACCATGCCAGGCCTCCCTGTCCATCATCAACCCTGAGGTTTACTCAAACTCATGTCCATTGAGTTGGTGATGCCAACCAATCATCTCATTCTTTGTTGTCCCCTCCTGCCTTCAATCTTTCCCAGCATCAAGGTCTTTTCTAATGAGTCAGCTCTTTGCTCAGGTGGGCAAAGTATTGGAGTTTCAGTTTCAACATCAGTCCTTCCAAAGAACACCCAGGACTGATCTCCTTTAGGATGGACTGGTTGGATCTCCTTGCAGTCCAAGGGACTCTCACGAGTCTTCTCCACCACCACAGTTCAAAAGCATCAAGTCTTCAGTGCTCAGCTTTCTTTATAGTCCAACTCTCACATCCATACATGACCATTGGAAAAACCATAGCTTTGACTAGATGGACTTTTGTTGGCAAAGTAGTATCTCTGCTTTTTAATATGCTGTCCAGGTTGGTCATAAATTTCCTTTCAAAGAGTAAGCGTCATTTACCTTCATGGCTGCAGTTACCATCTGCAGTAATTTTGGAGTCCCCCAAAATAAAGTCAGCCACTGTTTCCACTGTTTCCCCATCTATTTCCCATGAAGTGATGGGACCAGATGCCATGATCTTAGTTTCTTGAATGTTGAGCTTTAAGCCAACTTTTTCACTCTCCTCTTTCACTTTCATCAAGAGCCTCTTTAATTCTTCTTCACTTTCTGCCATAAGGGTGGTGTCATCTGCATATCAGTAGTTACTGATATTTCTCCCAGCAATCTTGATTCCAACTTGTGCCCGTCCAGCCCAGTGCTTCTCATGATGTACGCTGCATAGAAGTTAAATAAGCAGGGTGACAATATACAGCCTTGATGTACTCCTTTTAACCAGTCTATTGTTCGATATCCAGTCCTAACTGTTGCTTCTTGACCTGCATACAGATTTCTCAGGAGGCAGGTCAGGTGGTCTGGTAGTCCCATCTCTTTCAGAATTTTCCACAGTTTGTTGTGATCCACACAGTCAAAGGCTTTGGTCTAGTCAATAAAGCAGAAGCAGATGTTTTTCTGCAACTCTCTTGCTTTTTCAGTGAATCAGCAGATGTTGGCAACTTGATCTCTGGTTCCTCTGCCTTTTCTAAAACCAGTTTGAACATCTGGAAGTTCATGGTTAATGTATTGCTGAAGCCTGGCTTAGAGAATTTTGAGCATTACTTTACTAGCATGTGAGATGAGTGCAATCGTACAATAGTTTAAGTATTCTTTGACATTACATTTCTTTGGGATTGAAATAAAAACTGACCTTTTGCAGTCCTGTGGCCTCTGCTGAGTTTTCCAAATTTGCTGGCATATTGAATGCAATACTTTCACAGCATCATCTTTTAGCATTTGAAATAGCTCAACTGGATTTCCATCATCTCCACTAGCTTTGTTCGTAGTGATGACTTGACTCCACATTCTAGGATGTCTGGCTCTAAGTGAGTGATCATGACATCATGATTATCTGGGTTGTGAAGATATTTTTTGTATAGTTCTTGTTTCCAAGGCAAACCATTCAATATCATGGTGATCCAAGCCTATGCCCCAACCAGTAACGCTGAAGAAGCTGAAGTTGAACAGTTCTATGAAGACTACAAGACCTTTTAGAACTAATACCCAAAAAAGATGTCATTTTCATTACAGGGGACTGGAATGCAAAAGTAAGAAGTCAAGTAACAGGCAAATTTAGATCTCTAGTCTTTCCCCTTCTATTATTTTCCACTATTCCTTTGCACTGATCACTGAGGAAGGCTTTCTTATCTCTCCTTGCTATTCTTGGAACTCTGCATTCATATGGGTATACATTTCATTTTCTCCTTTGCTTTTTGCTTCTCTTCTTTTCACAGCTATTTGTAAGGCCTCTTCAGAGAGCCACTTTGCTTTTTTGCATATATTTTTCTTGGGGATGGTCTTGATTCCAGTCTCCTGTACAATGCCATGAATCTCCGCCCATAGTTCATCAGGCACTCTGTCTATCAGATCTAGTCCCTTAAATCTATTTCTCACTTCCACTGTTTAATCTTAAGGGGTTTGATTTAGGTCATACCTGAATGGTCTAGTGGTTTTCCCTACTTTCTTCAATTTAAGTCTGATTTGGCAATATGGAGTTCATGACCTGAGCCACAGTCAGCTCCTGGTCTTGTTTGTGCTAACTGTATGATGATGACTTCACCATCTTTGGCTGCAAAGAATATAATCAATCTGATTTAAGTGTTGACCATCTGGTGATGTCCATGTGTAAAGTCTTCTCTTCTATTGCTGGAAGAGGGTGTTTGGTATACCAGTGAGTTCTCTTGGCAAAATTCAATTAGCATTTTCCCTGCTTCATTCTGTACTCAAAGGCTAAATTATGTCAAATAACTGGAAAATGTGCGAGCATATCAGTCCTGATTTTTACCTCAAATTCCTTCCTTGTTTCCTTCTCTTCCTTTCTTCCCCCTTTTCTCCTCTTCCTCTCTCTTCCCTGTCCTTATTTTTCCTCCTCTTTTATTTCTTGGAGTACTTCGTTCAGCTCCAGTCAAAATTTGTTGCTTTTCTGGGTTACAAACCAATATTTTCCCTTGACTACTCTTTCTTGTTCATTTAGATCAACCATAGTACATCTTCTAGTCATTTCCTAAGAAAAATCATCATAGTAAATAAATTGTTTTACCTTGAATGTCTTTATCGTGCTCTCACATATGATTCAATTCAGTTCAGTTCATTTCAGTCGCTCAGTCGTGTCCGACTCCTTGTGACCCCATGAATCGCAGCACACCAGGCCTCCCTGTCCATCACCAACTCCCAGAGTTCACTCAGACTCACGCCCATCGAGTCAGTGCTGCCATTCAGCCATTTCATCCTCTGTCATCCCCTTCTCCTCCTGCTCACAATCCCTCCCAGCATCAGAGTCTTTTCCAATGAGTCAACTCTTCGTATGAGGTGGCCAAAGTATTGGGGCTTCAGCTTCGGCATCAGTCCTTCCAATGAACCCCAGGACTAATCTCCTTCATAATGGATTGGTTGGATCTCCTTGCAGTCCAAGGGACTCTCACAAGTCTTCTCCAGCACCACAGTTCAAAAGCATCAATTCTTCGGCGCTCAGCTTTCTTCACAGTCCAACTCTCACCTCCATACATGACCACTGGAAAAACCATAGCTTTGACCAGAAGGACCTTTGTTGGCAAAGTAATGTCTCTGCTTTTCAATATGCTATCTAGGTTGGTCATAACTTTCCTTCCAAGGAGTAAGCATCCTTTAATTTCATGGCTGCAATAACCATCTGCAGTGATTTTGGAGCCCCCCAAAAATAAAGTCTGATACTATTTCCACTGTTTCCCCATTTATTTCCCATGAAGTGATGGGACCAGATGCCATGATCTTCGTTTTCTGAATGTTGAGCTTTAAGCCAACTTTTTCACTCTCCTCTTTCACTTTCAACAAGAGGCTTTTTAGTTCCTCTTCATTTTCTGCCATAAGAATAGTGTCTGCATATCTGAGTTTATTGATATTTCTCCTGGCAATCTTGACTCCAGCTTGTGCCTCTTGCAGCCCAGCGTTTCTCATGATGTACTCTGCATAGACGTTAAATAATCAGGGTGACAATATACAGCTTTGACATACTCCTTTCCTATTTGGAACCAGTCTGTTGTCCCATGTCCAGTTCTAACTGTTGCTTCCTGACCTGCATACAGGTTTCTCAAGAGGCAAGTCAAGTGGTCTGGAATTTCCATCACTTTCAGAATTTCCCACAGTTTATTGTGATCCACACAGTCAAAGGCTTTGGCATAGTCAATGAAGCAGAAATAGATCTTTTTCTGGAACTCTCTTGCTTTTTCCATGATCCAGCAGATGTTGGCAATTTGATCTCTGGTTCCTCTGCCTTTTCTAAAACCAGCTTGAACGTCAGAAAGTTCACGGTTCACGTATTGCTGAAGCCTGGCTTGGAGAATTTTGAGCATTACTTTACTAGAGCGTGAGATGTGTGCGATTGTGCAGTAGTTTGAGCATTCTTTGGCATTGCCTTTCTTTGGGATTGGAATGAAAACTGACTTTTCCAGTCCTGTGGCCACTGCTGAGTTTTCCAAATGTGCTGGCATATTGAGTGCAGCACTTTCACAGCATCATCTTTTAGGATTTGAAATAGTTCCACTGGAATTCATCACCTCCACTAGCTTTGTTCGTAGTGATGCTTTCTAAGGCCCACTTGACTTCACGCTCCAGGATGTCTGACTCTAGGTGAGTGATCACACCATCCTGATTTTCTGGGTCTTGAAGATGTTTTTGTACAGTTCTTCTGTGTATTCTTGCCACCTCTTCTTAATATCTTCTGCTTCTGTTAGGTCCATATCATTTCTGTCCTTTATCGAGCCCATCTTTGCATGAAATGTTCCCTTGGTATCTCTAATTTTCTTGAAGAGATCTCTAGTCTTTTCCATTCTGTTCTTTTCCTCTATTCCTTTTCACTGATCGCTGAAGAAGGCTTTCTTATCTCCCCATGCTATTCTTTGGCACTCTGCATTAAGATGCTTATATCTTTCCTTTTCTCCTTTGCTTTTCACTTTTCTTCTTTTCATAGCTATTTGTAAGGTCTCCTCAGACAGCCATTTTGCTTTTTTGCATTCCTTTCTTTGGAGATGATCTCAATCCCTGTCTCCTGTACAGTGTCATGAACCTCTGTCCATAGTTCATCAGGCACTCTGTCTATCAGATCTAGTCCCTTAAATCTATTTCTCACTTCCACTGTTTAATCTTAAGGGATTTGATTTAGGTCATACCTGAATGGTCTAGTGGTTTTCCTTACTTTCTTCAGTTTAAATCTGAATTTGGCAATAAGGAGTTCATGATCTGAGCCACAGTCAGCTCCCAGTCTTCTTTTTGCTGACTGTGTAGAGCTTCTCCATCTTTGGCTGCAAAGAATATAATCAATCTGATTTCGGTGTTGACCATCTGGTGATGTCCATGTGTAGAGTCTTCTCTTGTGTTGTTGGAAGAGGGTGTTTGCTATGACCAGTGTGTTCTCATATTAATCACATATGATTTGTAATTGAGAAATCACTGTCCATCTGTATTTTGAAACCTTCACCTCATTTATCCTTGGCTCCCATAAGTTGTTACTAAAATGTATGAAACTTACTCCAGCCTAATATTCCTACCTATGTTCCTCTCAGAATTTCTGTATTACAACTTCTCTCACTTTCAATTTGAATTTGCTGTCTCTGCTTGAAAATGGCTCTGTTTTCCCTCCTCAACTATTTATTATTCTTCCAAGTGTTCTCTCTGTTTCAAAAAAATTTTGAATATGTTTGATTATTGACTGCCGACAGTTTTTAAACATCATTCCTTCCTGTACCTCTTGTATTCTATATCTCAGCAAACTGGAAGCAGGCCTGGGTGCTTGCTTCCTCTTTGTGGTACCAGCAGAAGAGTCAGACTTCCCAAGTCTCTGTCCATGTGTGAGAACTCTGCAGCTGCTTCCACACTCTAACCCCAGTAAAAACCTAGGTCAGTATCATTTCCTTGCTCTTTCAAACCAATTTTGACCTTCTTGAGAGGCCTACCCTGATCTCCCCAGAGAATTCAGTTATGTAAGTAACAAATCTTCTCATTCTTTCTTGGTGTGTATGTAGTGACATCAGTCTCAACATCCAAACCAAACTTTGAGTAGGGAAACTCTGCCTTTTGCTGAATGACCATAACATTAATTATTGTCTTCTGCCCCATTCTCTTTGTCTTTATATGTCATTAACTTTTAAATTCTTCACTGCATTTTAGTGATAATCTTGCAGAGAAATCTCACCATCATTTCCTTTAACACCCAAACTTAATCCTTAAAATCATACTTGACTCTTAATTATCCTTTTCTGCCATATCCAAGCTTTGTTGGGTTTTTCTTTCTTAGTGTCTCTATGGTGGTAACTCACTTCTTCACTGACACTTTAAATATCCTAATTTGTTTGTTTATTAACACAGTTCAAAAATGGAATTCTTTCTGCCTCAGCTTTAGCTGAAAACAAACTTATGGGTGGTATCTTCTCTCATATTCTTAAGTGAGTTACAAGGAGAAATATGCAGGAATTTCAGAAGAGATGGTTCAAAAGCTAGTTTCAATCATACAAACTGTATTAAAGGGCTGATTTTAGAGTTGTGGTCCTGGGTCAATTTAAATTGACCCCATCCAAGTACTTCGTGCAGCAGCCCTGAGGTCTGAATGGAGGGAGGCCTGCAGAGTGCTGCAGGATGCAGGTGCTAAGGACAGCGGTAGCAGCTGGCTGATGGAATGGCTTTGTCCTCATTTAGGGATTTGCAGTTAGTTGTTCTCAGTAGGAGGGTCTTTGAGAAACCTATGAAAGCACAACATGATATAAACAGTCAGTTTTGAATACCTGCCAGAGTACACTAACTTTAGAATATGACTATTCTAGCAAGTAAAACCATCTCTATACCTTATGTCTCTTCCAGCTGGCCAGTTTTACTACCTGCCAGCATTTTGTGGCTCCTATGCTGGTTCATCCAAACAAGGACCACATTCCGTCCATAGGAAATAGACACCCCTGCAGAGCCTCCAGTACGGTAGTGGCTTGATCTGACAGTGGTCACTTCTGTGAATTTTACTGCTTCTGAGGTAGTCCAGTCAGAGCCTTTCATTTTCATTTCTCTCCAACACTGAATTGAAATCTAGCCCCTCTGCCCCATGAAGCTCCATGAGACACATATCAAGTTGTCAGAGTGATTACATGTAAACCCTCTTCCTTGGCATGAGGTATGAGACAAGAGCTCTCTCCCTGGCTGGAGGAGAGTGAATGCTTAAGCACATCAAATTATTTCTCAAAATAACTCCCTTGCTTGGTGCCTATAAAGTCTTTCTGCTGAGGTAGCCTTGCCTCTGTTAGGAAGCTTTTCTTTATTGGATATGGTTTTAAGTGACCCTCAGGGTACTTCTTTAGGGTTTTCCAAGTAGCTCAGTGGTAAAGAATCTAACTGTAATGTAGAAAACTTGCAGGAGATACGGGTTCAAGTCCTGGGTCAAGAAGATGCCCTGGAGGGGGAAATGGCAACCTACTCCCATTATTCTTGCCTGGAAAATTCTATGGACAGAGAAACCTGTAGGCTACAGTCCATGTCACAAGGAGTCTGATACGACTGAGAGCATATGCAGGTCACTTTTTCAAATCAACCATTTTATAATTTTGCGATAAATGTTAGGCTGATGATCATGATACTGGTTTTTTTAGATACCCCTTTGGCATATTTTGCCTAATAGTCTGCTCTTTCACTTGAAAACCTGGGGATACATGCTACATCTTCAGCCTTTGGGACTTAAGTAAAACTAATTAGAAAGAAGCCAATTTTTAACAGTGTGTTGCATTTTTAATTGATTGATTTATCTATTTTCTAACTTTCAGCTTAGAAACAAATTAATACAAGTTAAAAATGATGAGAATTAGGGAAAATAAAACCCAATAGAGATAGAACACTTGAACTATCAGTTCAGTTCAGTCGCTCAGTTGTGTCTTACCCTTTGCAACCCCATGAATCACAGAACGCCAGGCCTCCCTGTCTATCACCAACTCCTGGAGTTCACTCAAACTCATGTCCATTGAGTTGGTGATGCCATCCAGCCATCTCATCCTCTGTCATCCCCTTCTCCTCCTGCCCGCAATCCCTCCCAGCATCAGGGTCTTTTCCAATGAGTCAACTCTTTGCATGAGGTGGCCAAAGTATTGGAGTTTCAGCCTCAGCATCAGTCCTTCCAATGAACACCCAGGACTGATCTTTAGGATGGGCTGGTTGCATCTCCTTGCAGTATAAATGAGGCTAATATAGAAATCTATTCCATAAAAATACTTATCATCACAATAGATGAGGCAAACATAGCTCTGAGTCTTATAGTCAAGATCATGGCATTTATTTTACTTATTTAATTTTCTGTCTCCTTTAAATAAACTACAAACTCCATAATTGCAGCTTTCTGTTCTTGCTTTTGTGTTTTTACTCATGTTTTTTTGTTTTTCTCTGGTGTTAGCCCCAGCTTCTGAAACTGAATGATGAATGGCATATGCCCAAACACCGTTGAATGAAAGAATGAATAAATAAATGTGTTTATAAAAGGTTTTTTCTTTTGCAGTTGAGATACATATATTAATACTTTATAGAGTATATGTATTGCAATTATGTTAACCCTGACTCCTATTTATTTTTCAGCATTGTTTATGGATGTTTATTATCAAAGAAAAGTTGTTGTTTATTTTAACTGTATTGAGGTAAAGTGTGTGTTAATCACTCAGACTCTTTTGCGACCCCATAGACAGTAGCCCACCAGGCTCTTCTGTCCATGGAATTTTCCAGATAAGAATACTGGAGTGAGTTGCCATTCCCTTCTCCAGGGGATTTTCCTGACCTAGGGATCAAACTCAGGTCTCCTATCTTGGAGGCAGATTCTTTATCAATTGACCCACCAAGGATTTATACAAAATATATTTCACCAACCTGAAGTGTACAACTTTGTGTGTTTTACCAGTTGTGTTTAATTGTATAGCCACCATCACAATTATGATATAGACTATTTCTATGACCTCAAAAGAGTGCCCTTGTCCCCTTGGAAGTAATCTCCTAACCACTGTCCCTTGCCTGAACTTGATTCTTATAGTTTTCCATTGACTTTAATCCTAGGCCGTGGTGGTATTAAGAGATGCCCTAAGGGATTTCCTGTATTCCAGACAGTTTTACTTACCTCAAATGTGTAGTAGCAGCCAAGTTTCCCCTCGATGATAAGGATTAATTATCCAAACCAGTATGGTAACTCTCTTCTCTGCCTATTGATTAAAAAACATTAGGCACTCAAAGTGGCTGGGTGGACATCTTAAATTCCAGTTCAGGGCAATCACTATTGTGTCTCATGGTAGAAGTATTCCTTATTTTGGAGCTAATATACCTAGACTAGCAGAGCCTATGGTTGTGGGAAAAGGAAGCAAAAATTTTGCCATTGGATCTGAGGGCTAAAAGTGAGTAGTAACACTGACTTACATCCCGTTGATTCTTGGATACGTGATTCTTGACTATGATAGTATTTAGAGCACACTCACCACCCTGGAGGACATTTTTCCAGCCCCACATGGTATTGCCACCTAGTTGGCTCTGTAATTGAGTCTTTTTCTTTTCTTTCTTTCTTTTTTCTTTTTTTTTACTATAAAGTGAGTTCCCTGATCAGAAGCACTGCTATGTGGAATACCATGTTGGTGGATAAAGCATTCTGCTAGTCCATGAATGGTATTTTTGACAGAAGCAGTGCACACAAAGAAAGCAAAATCATATCCAAAGTGTCTATTTATTTCAATAATAAAAAACGAATTACTGCTTGCATGACAAAAGCAGTCCAGTATAATCAACCTACCACCAGGTAGCTGGCTGATCTCTCTGAAGGATGCTGTATTGGGAACTTGGTGTTGATCTCGGATACTGGCAGACTGAGCATCCAGTAATGGTTGTAGCCAGGTCAGCTTGTTAAGTAGAAGTTCTTGTTACTTAACCCATAGATTACCTCCATCCCTGCCAACAGGACCACTTTATTCATGAGTCCATCAAGAAATGACAGGAATGACAGGGGAAAGAAGTTGACTGGTATCTTAGAACTGATTATTTAATTGATTACTAAAATCCTCTCTTGATGCCACCTTTTCATGTGGGACACAACCATCTTCATATTCTTCGCCAGTTCACAAAGTTCTGTCTACATATCTCTTCCTTAGACTTCCTTGTCTTAAATTTGTCAATTACATTTCTTCCAAGTCTCTTGCCAGATGTCAAATCATTTTCCACAGCTCATGAATCATTATATAAGCCTTTATCTGACTGTTTCTCCTTTCAGGCAACGTGATCAGCTAGATACACTGCTATAAATTCTGTCCACTAGAAGAACTTCCATCTACCTCTGTCTTTCAGAGATGTCCCAGAAAGGGGCTGCAATCCTGCAGCTGCCCACTTTCAGGTCATGTCTGTGTATAGCAGAGCCACCTGTTAACTAGTTCTTAGTTTTTTCTTTCTCAGTCATCTGGTCCTAGGAAACTCTCCTTTAGAAGCTCTCCTCCTAAAATTTCTCTTTAGGGTGTTTCATTAACCTAAATAGAGTAGTTCTTATCACAACAAAATGTTTTATTTTGTACTTAATTTTCAAGTGCGTTTCTAGGCAAATTAAATTATATCACTGATAAATAATAAACCTTAATGCTAGGTCAGTTTAACTAGAACAGGGTTCCTTAACGATAGCGCTATTAACCTTTTGGGAGATAATTCTTGTTGTTGGAAGATCCTGTGCATTGTAGGATGTTTAGTTTCATCCTCTGTACTCACTAGATTCCTAAAATATTCCTTCTAGTGTGATGACCAGTAATGTCCCCAGGCATTGCTACATATCTCCTCTGGGGCTGAACCATCCTGATAGAGAACCACAGAACTAGAATTGTGCGTTGTCTTATTATTATGCACACTTTTGAATATAAGATGCATATTTATTACTTTCTTAAATGTGTAATTGAAATGTTGAAAGGCAAAAGCAAAAAGCTAGGTTTTACAATGCCTTTTTATCTTTTAAAAGATACAACTCATCTTTCTTTTCACACTTAGATATTTAAATCAGTTTTCCTGGTATGACAGAAAAACACAACCTGTAATCACGTGCTTTGAATTTTCAGTTATAAAACCAGAATGTGGTAGAATAAGCCATACCTTTAGCACTCGCCATGCTATCAGTGATTTATTATATAAGAGTTTCTATCTTTTGACTCAGATTTAGAGAACATATTAGAAATACAAAATGTATACCACATTGTGATTACTTAGTTGCCAATTTATGTCCATTGGACTGAAAACTTGTTATGGGCAAAGACAAAAAAAGCAAACCAGAAAGCCCAGTACTTTACACATCTTTGTTTCTAGAGATGAAAACTTGCCTTTTTTGTAACCAATATTAAATGTTAGTAAATGCTCTTAAATAATTTAAGGGCATAAATTTTAATATATTGATTTTTCTTACACACTGCTGCTGCTGCTGCTAAGTTGCTTCAGTCATGTCCGACTCTGTGCGACCCCATAGATGGCAGCCCATCAGGCTCCCCCATCCCTGGGGTTTTCCAGGCAAGAACACTGGAGTGGGTTGCCATTTCCTTCTCCTTACACACTAGCTAATTAAAAACACAGTAAAACTTTCTACTGACTTAATTATTGGAGAAGGAAATGGCAACCCACTCCAGTGTTCTTGCCTGGAAAATCCCAGGGATGGGAGAGCCCGGTGGGCTGCCATCTATGGGGTCACACAGAGTCGGACATGACTGAAGTGACTTAGCAGCAGCAGTAGCAGTGATACTGACAGTGATTTAGTTATGTAAATAGAAATCCTATAATTCAGCAAGATTTAATAAAATATGGAAACTATCATACATGTGAGCTCAATTAGACTGTGGGCTAACTGAAAAGTGTGCTGAAATATTGCCCATCTCTAATTTTAAATGGCTAGTTTGTGACTGTGAAACATTTTTCATGATTTTAACCTTAAGCAATTTTGTAACACAGGCTAGAACAATTCTTAGACTTTAGTGAATATAATTATCATTGGGAGAGTTGCAATGTAATGTTATTTGATACTTTGGTATGTGCAAATGTAAGCAAATTTGTAAAGTACATTTTAGATTTCCAAGATCATTTTTAACATCTTTTCTCCTTCTCCTTGCTATGTTGACATTTGTTGCATCCATAATTTTATCAACCTTTGTTCCTTTCATAATTTTATCTGATTGCTTCCTTGTTTGTTGAGGTCTTTTCGCCCCTATCCTTCCTTTTCTATACACCTTCCCATGGGTGCTTTTTCTTCCATTAGTATTACGCAAATTTCATAACTTATATTCCTTTTTCAAATCCAATGACTTTTCAAATGTCCAAACAAAAGTTTTAGAAGAAATATAATACAAGTAGAGATATTGTTGTTGAGGTCCTGAGACACACTGTGGAACTTCTCAGTTCCCATGAAGCAGCAGTTAAAAATTACTTCTTTGAGATACCACATTTAATTATTTCTAACTAGTTGACTTTAGAGAAAGAATGTCACAATGTCATTTGCATTAGGTTGTCATAAATGCTAAATTTTGCATATATACTTTTGTGATATATACTTTTGAATAGAAAAACATTTTTGTTAAAGTATAGTTAATTTACAATGTTGTGTTAATTTCTGCTATACAGCAATGTGATTCAGTTATACATATCTATGTATTATTTTTTAATCTTCCTTTCCATTGTGGTGTATCATAGGATACTGAATATAATTCTCTTTGCTACAGCAGGACCTTGTTGCTTATCCATCCTATATGTAATAGCTTTCATCTGCTAACCCAACCTCTTATTCTCTCTCCCAGTGCCCCCCCCCCCCCACTGGCAACTACAACTCTGTTCTCTATGTCTGTGAGTCTGTTTCTACTTTGTAGATAGGTTCCTTTATGTCATATTTCAGATTCCACATATAAGTGTTATCATATGATATTTGTATTGCCGTCTCTGACTTACTTCATTTAGAATGATAATCTGTAGTTGCATCCATTTTGCTAAAAAATTGTATTATTTCATTCTTTTTTATGTCTGAGTAGTATTCCATTGTATATATGTACTCCATCTTCTTGATCTATTCATTTATTGGTGGACAATTAGGTCATTTCCATGTCTTGGCTATTGTAACTAATGCTGCTATAAACAAAGGGTGGATGTATCTTTTTGGATTAGTTTTGTCTGGATATATGCCCAGGAGTGGGATTGCTGGATCATTGCTGCTGCTGCTGCTGCTGCTGCTTAGTAACTTCGGTCGTGTCCAACTCTGTGTGAACCCATGGATTGTAGCTCACCAGGCTCCTGTGTCCATGGGATTTCCCAGGCAAGAATACTGGAGTGGGTTGCCATGCCTTCCTCCAGGGGATCTTCCCAACCCAGGGATCAAACCCAGGTCTCCCACATTGCAGGTGGATTCTTTACTGTCTGAGCCACCAGAGAAGCCCAAGAATACTGGAATGGGTAGCCTATCCCTTCTCCAGCTGAATCAGACGATAATTCTATTTTTAGCTTTCTAACGAACTTTCATACTGTTTTCCATAGTGGCTGTATCAACTTACATTCCCATCAACAGTGTAAGAGGGTTCCTTTTTTTTCACTTATTATTTGTAGAATTTTTAATGGTGATTCTGGCTAATGTGAGGTAGTACCTGATTGTAGTTTTGATTTGCATTTCCCTAATTAGTGATATTGAGCATAGTTTCATGAGCTTAATTGGCCATTTGTATTTTTTCCTTGGAGAAAAACCTAGTTAGTTCTTCTGCCCATTTTTAATTTTGCACTAGATTTGAAGATTCACTGGTGGAATTTAAGATGTCAATGAAAGTCTTTAAATAGAGTAGAAAAAATATTCAGCTAAGGGCTTTTAGACTTCTTTCTAATAATTCACAAGTTAACACCCATTCTGTTTTTTCATAAGAACAATCTGAGTCATATGTAAATTACAGTAAATAATATTAGAGTGAATATTCACTCAATATTTAGGGAACAGAAAATTAAGAAGAGCAAAAGTGCTGCTAAATATTTTGTCTCAAATTTATACCTAATTTCCAACTAGGACTTTCACATTATATACAACTTCCCAGTATTTACTCACCTTTTGAATTTATAAAATTATTGTTTCAGGGAAGAATAGGATAACTTATTAAAAAATAGCATTACTTCCCAACTCACTGATAAGTTAAAGTGTGGGAAGACATTGACTGGACTTGTGTTAGTGGACAAATGGGAAGTCATATTGTTTAAAAACTCAGAAATTTTGTAATACGTATTAGAACAATGACCTACTAGCAAGCAAAGAGGCAAAATTTTAATTTCAAATGTTGCACCATAAGAAAACTACAGTGTGAAAAGTTGCTTCTTCATATAAAAAATAATGGTGATGATTTTAATTTTTGATTATTATCAAGATATCTGTTACAAAGCATTACTATCTTCTGGTAAAATGGCTAGATTCTGAGGTGATAATTAATGTGCGTAATTCTAAAAGTAGGAAATATTCTTTATATATGTACATATATATGCCTTATATATGTACATAATAAACATTATATGCTATCATTATAGGGACCTAACAGACATTATACACAGTAAATACCACATTTCGTATAAATACCCTAAAGAAGTAAGCACTAGATTTTTTTTCTGAGTGGATCAGCAACATTTTAGAAGTAGAATAAATACCCAATTTCATTAATGAAATATGCAATTTCATTAAGGACAGGGAAGCCTGGCATGCTGCAGTCTATGGGATCACAAAGGGTTGAACACAACTTAGTGACTGAACAACAACTTATTGTATAGCATATGACATCAAGATCCAGAAAGGTAAAATGATTATGGAAGGTCAAATAACTGGCTAATGGAAGAGCTGGAATGAGAGCCCCAGGTCCACAAACTCCCAGCCCCAAATTTGTTCTTCATTTCCGCATTCCGAACAAAATGTTATTGGTTATACATAGATTGTGTCTACATTTGGATAAGATTTGGGTTGATTCTGAATTGAAAGAAGATTTCTCAATTAAGCTTCTTGATTTAATTTTGGATACATAAATGCTGCCGTGAATTTGGACACATTCATGGCTTCAGACAAGTTCATAAACCCAATGGGACCAGGGCTTTAATCAAGAGAATAGATGGGAACTTTGAAATGCTAAATAATGAAATTGAAGGAATTCACCCAGTTCTTTTTCTTTTTACTATGTAACTTTGAACTGACTTGAAATCCCCTGGAGAGCTAACTTCAGCTGATGAGTACTGTGAGATACAAAACCCCCAACTTCATAGCAATGCGAAGTGTAGTACTTTACTAACTCGAAAAGTTTCTTGATCAGTATTTTTTAAATCTCATGTCTTCTTTTTTTATCTATGACATTTTCATTTTTAGGTATGGTTTTGTTTGTACATTAAGGCAAATACCTAAACAAACAAACCAAAAATAAAGAGAGTCTATTGGAAATTCAGGCATATCTTTAGCTATTTAAGAGAATGACTAAAGGTTGCCTTTGACTTTTTAAAAGGGCAAATAGATTATACAAAAGAAAAAGTAAATAACCTGATCTATATGTAGTCTAGAGATTTTTGTTTGAAAAAGTAAATAACCTGATCTATATGTAGTCTAGAGATTTTTGTTTCATTAACATTATAATATGAAGATTGTATTGTGTGTACTAGTTGCTCAGTGGTGTCCAATTCTTTCCAGTTTCATGAACTGTAGCCCGCCAGGCTCATCTGTTCATGGAATTCTCCAGGCAAGAATACTGGAGTGGGTAGACATTCCCTTTTCCAAGGGATCTTCTCTTAGGATCAAATCCAGGTCTCCTGTATTGCAGGCAGATTCTTTACCATCTGAGCCACCAGGGAAGTGCGAGTCCATGTAAAGAGAACTTTACTACAAGTCTGGGTAAAAACCCGCCTGTCAATGCAGAAGACAAGAGATGGGGGTTCAATCCCTGGGTCAGAAAGATCCCCTGGAGGAGGGCATGGCAGCTTACTCCAGTTTTCTGGCCTGCAGAATCCCCTCACTCCAGTTTTCTGGCCTGCAGAATCCCATAGACAGAGGAGCCTGGTGGGCTACAGTCCAGAGAGTCACAAAGAGTTGGACGGGACTAAAGGGACGTAGCACACATGCATGCAAATAGTTAAGTAAGATACCTATTGTGAAAGATGCATAGAGAACACTATAAATCACTATGGAAATCACTTTTAGACTTCTTGTTTAAGTCAGATACACTTGGCAGATGAAAGAAAGCATCTCTGAATTTAAGGCTAAAATGGACATTTTTAGAAACTACATTTCAAACTAAAAAAGGAATCATAGTATTTATATTTTGCAATGAGGGGAAAAGGGGAAAGCAAACAAAGGGATAACTTCAAATGTATGAGCTAGAGCAGTGATTCATACATATTTAACGTTCTATGTGTTTGAGTGTTTGTTGGTGTTATTCCCTATGATGAATTTTTATTAAGTAAGGTACAAGAGAGAAAGAAAAATATAATTCAAAGATTTAGGTGGAAGGATAGAAAATATTCTTGAATTCATTACTGTTAGAATGTAATTTTTGCTTGAAAATTCTTCTCAACTTAACTCCGACTTGCCACCTCATTTCTATCTCAGCTACTCCCTACTCTCCTCAACATTCCCATTCAACCTCTTTACTCGTTGTATTAGCATAATATTACTCCTATCTCTAGAGAATGTCTATGCCACCTGCTGAAGACTCTCTCAGGGCACTATTTCCACCTCACAATCTGTTTACTTTCCTCCTCTGAGTTATTTTTTTCCCCTTATCTCTAAGGAAGAGTACGCCTCCTTTCTAAACCTAATTCATCCACATTTCCTGCCACCTCCTTAAGGAATTTCCTTCACTAATTATGTACTCCCATATATTCATGTGCAATATCTTCTCTTGATGTTTTTTCCCTGAGCAAACAAACTTGCTAATGATTTAAGTCACTATCCTACTTCTCTTTCTCCCTCCATCATCAAAATGAATCATAACAAAAAAATTTAGTCACTGCTTAATCACTCATTGATCACTAACTTTTTTATACTTTAAATTTTATACATCTCCCTCATTTATCTCATGCACTTTTATAAAATCAAATATTCATTTTGTTTGGACAGACTCTAAATAGGTATATCTAGACTTTGTCTCTTGTTCTCGGTTGCAAGGAAGAGATAGCCACTGAACTTGATTTAAGCCAAAAAAGCAATTTAATGTAAGAACATTGGGTCAGACAAAAGGAAGACTATGACTAAGAACATGATTCAAAAATCAAGCAGGAAAGAGGGTTTTTAATTTAATAATAAAAAGAGAACTAACCCAATTAAAAATATGGGCAAATAATTGGAAAAGACATTTCTCCAAAATATATACGTGAATCAGTCAGTTCAGTTCAGTTCAGTCGCTCAGTCGTGTCCGACTCTTTGTGACCCCATGAATCGCAGCACGTCAGGCCTCCCTGTCCATCACCAACTCCCGGAGTTCACTCAGACTCACGCCCATCGAGTCCGTGATGCCATCCAGCCATTTCATCCTTGGTCATCCCCTTCTCCTCCTGCCCCCAATCCCTCCCAGCATAAGGGTCTTTTCCAATGAGTCAACACTTTGCATGAGGTGGCCAAAGTACTGGAGTTTCAGCTTCAACATCATTCCTTCCAAAGAAATCCCAGGGCTGATCTCCTACAGAATGGACTGGTTGGATCTCCTTGCAGTCCAAGGGACTCTCAAGAGTCTTTTCCAACACCACAGTTCAAAACCATCAATTCTTCAGCGGTTAGCTTTCTTTATAGTCCAACTCTCACATCCATACATGACCACAGGAAAAACCATAGCCTTGACTAGATGGACCTTTGTTGGCAAAGTAATGTCTCTGCTTTTCAACATGCTATCTAGGTTGGTCATAACTTTTCTTCCAAGGAGTAAGCGTCTTTTAATTTCATGGCTGCAGTCACCATCTGCAGTGATTTTGGAGCCCCCAAAAATAAAGTCTGACACTGTTTCCACTGTTTCTCCATCTATTTCCCATGAAGTGATGGGACCAGATGCCATGATCTTCATTTTCTGAATGTTGAGCTTTAAGCCAACTTTTTCACTCTCCTCTTTCACTTTCATCAAGAGGCTTTTCAGTTCCTCTTCACTTTCTGCCATAAGGGTGGTGTCATCTGCATATCTGAGATGATTGATACTTTCTCCTGGCAATCTTGATTCCAGCTTGTGCTTCTTCCAGCCCAGCGTTTCTCATGATATACCCTGCATATAAGTTAAATAAGCAGGGTGACAATATACAACCTTGACGTGCTCCTTTTCCTATTTGGAATCAATCATAACCAAACGAACAGATTTTCAACATCAGTGTAAGGCAAAACCCCAAAGAAACTTTATACACAGTAGAATAGCTGTGGGTAGAGAACCCCATGGACAGAGAAGTCTGGTGGGCTACAGACTGTATGGTTGCAAGAGTCAGACAGGATTTAGTGACTAAACAACCAGGATAGCTGCAATAAAAATGATACATAATAACAAGTGCTAGTAAGGATGTGTTGAAATTGGAATGTTCATACACTGTTAGTAAGAATGTAATACGGTACAACTACTATGGAAAATAGTTTGACAGTTCCTCAAAATGTTAAACTTTGAGTTACAATGTTATTGTTGTTTAGTCGCTATATCCTATCCGATTCTTGTGTGACCTGGTGGACTGTAGCCTGCCAGGCTCCTCTGTCCATGGGGTTTCCCAGACAAGAATACTGGAGTGGGCTGTCAATTCCTTCTCCAGGGTAGCTTCCCAACCGAGGGAATGAACCTGCATATCCTGCATTGGCAGGTGGGCTCTTTACCACTGAGCCACCCAGGAAGCTTGGAGTCACAATATGCCTCAGCAGTTTCAGGTTTATATATATATATATATATATATATATATATATATATATATCTTGGATATACACACATATATATGTATATATCCAAGTAAAATAAAACAATGTGTCAACACCAAAGTGTATGCACAAATATTCATAGCCACAGTATTTATAGTATACAAAAAGTAGAAACAATCCAAATATCTATTAACTTATAAATGAATAAACAAAATGTGGTAAATCCATAAAACTGTTTAGCAGTAAGAAGGAGTGAAGTAGTGATATGTGCTGCAATATGGATGAACTTTAAAATACTATGCTACATGAAACCAGCTGCTCACATAAGACTACAAATTTTGTTTTTTCATTTCTATGAACGTCCACAATAGGAACTATTATGGAGACAGAAAGTAGATAAGTTGTTGCTTGAAGGGAGGTGGGTTGATTGCTAATGGGTCCAAGGTTTCTTTTGGAGCAATGAAAATGTTCCACAATTAGATTGTGATGTTTATAAACCTTGAATATACTAAACCCCACTGAGCTGCATACTTTAAATGGGTGAATGTCTGTATTGTGTGCACTGTTATCTCCAAAAAGGTAACCAGGGACCATGGAGAGTCAGTCAGAATAAGACATAGCCAGCTCTGACCACACAACAATCAAGTTTCCATGCTGCCACCAGTTCTGTCACTCTGTAATCAGTGGGAACAGATACTGGATTCTTATGTTGATGGCATGAGACCCATGCTCCTAGCTTCTCTGTGTCACACTCTGAGTGGGGGTGTCTGATTGCTCAAAGTTAAGTCTTTGATGCCATTCTCCCAAATCATCCCACCCTTTATGGCAAAACCAATATGGTATTGTAAAGTAAAATAAAGTTAAAAAAATAAAGTACCTAACATAGAAAAAAAAAAAAAGTTAAGTCTTTGAGGTCTAGTGTTAAGAACCTGGGGGAAAAATTACCTGGCCTTTTATGTAAAGCAAAACAATCTCCACTTCCCTAAGTATAGACAGGGAGTTCAAATGCTCAGCAGCTATAAAAATATGATGTACAGTCTCTCCAGAAAGCCTTGAATATGCTTTCCATAAGGCCAGATGGATAACTGGCTATCCTGCCTGATGCTAAACTTTAGAACACTCAATACTGAACCCTTCCAACCAATAAGAGTTTCTAGAATTCTCCCTTGACTCCTATTAGAGGCTTTATCCTTCCAAACACTGAAAAGAAGTTAGAGTTGTCTTTGATTTCCCATTTCTTCCCTTCCTCAGGGAGTGACAAAGTTTTAAACTCATATCCTCCACTCACTTTTAATAGAAATTATCATTACTGCTACTTCTAACTTCTTTAAAACTCTGTGATATGACATTCAGTTTATTTTAGTAACATTTTTGTCTCTTCTAACAAACAGAATTTTTATCTCTTCTAATAAAAGTCCATTCCACACACCACTGCCAGATCAATTTTCTTGTAGCATAGCCCACATCAAGCTATTCTCCTGTTCAAAAACCTTCAGTGGTAAATCGTGATTTCCATGTTAACAGTGATTGATATTCAAGATGCTTAAAAGTTTACTGTCTTTTTTCCAGAATATTTTCTCACTCTTATATACATATATTAACAAAGTTTATGCTATTCTCTCAGTCAAAGTATACATTTGTTTTTGGTTTATTCCACCATAATTTTGAAAAAGTACTTTATAAGTGGATGAACTTGAAAATAATAATTTGCATCATTCCTAAAATGCTGCAAATTTAATAATTTTTTACTAGAAAAGCTAAAATTTAAATGTGTTTTTAACTAAAGAAATTGGTTACAATTTCTTAAAATGGCAAAAGGTATCTCCACAGTCCTTTAAAATATCTGAACAGATATTTAATTATTTAACAGGTAATAAATTTTACAAGTGTTATTAGATATTATATCTCAAATAAATATGCTTTAGGCAACCTATTCTAAAAAAAATGTCTTTTTTAATTATAAGCCTCTCCTCTAAAATGAATTTAATATTATCCCCTTTTATTTTTTGGTTTCATTCAATTTCATCAAAGTTTATTTCACTAAATGTCACATACTTAAAGTTTACAATTTGATCAGTTTGGGCACATGTATAAAAAGATAGAAAACAATCAAAATAGTTAGGCTAACAAACATTTCTATGTACCGCCTTGAACTCTTCTCTCCTGCACCCCCATATCTGACTTGATTTTTGTCACTATGAGTTAGTCTACTCTTTAGAATTTTATATGAATGAAATTATAAAATATGCAAATTATAAAATATAAAATATGCATTTTTTTCTTATTTTTCATTTGATTTTTGACCTGGCTTCTTTCACCTAACATAATGGTTTTTAAAAAAATTTATTCAATTTACAGGATGAATTAATTAATAGCTAATTATTTACTGCTACCTATTATTTCATTGAATGGCTCTATCATAATTTCCCATTCATGTGTTGTTAGACATTTGTATTATTTATAGTTTTGTCTACTTAAAATAAATCTGTTAAGGATATTTGTGACCCAATCTTTTTGTGGTCATATATTTTTATTTTTCTTGGGTAAATACCTAGGAGTGTAAAGTCTGAATCATCAATAAGTGTATGTTTAAGCTTTTAAGAAATTGCCAACCCTCTTACAAAGTAGCTATACCATTTTATATCCTCATTAGCTATGTATGCAAGTCCTAGTTGGCCATATCATTTCCTGTTCTGTTTTAATTTCATTTTAATTTTCCCACTCTGATAGGTGTGGTGTTGTGTCTCAATATGGTTTGAATTCTTACCTTCAAAGACTAATGATGCTATAGGCCATCTGCATATTTTCTCTTTTGAAATAACTAGTAAATCCTTCTGCCCATTTTAAAAAATTTTCATTGTTTATCTTATTATTATTGAATTGTAAGCCTTTTTTAATCTTTGTCTGATTTGTGTGTTGTGAATATTTTCTCTCAGTTTGTGGTTTGCCATTTCATTTTCTTAATTGTGTCTCCAGAAGAGTGAATTTTAAATTTTAATGAATGTTGATTTATCATTTTTAAGAAATTTATGATTCATTGTTTGTGTTCTAAGAAACCTTTGATCACTTTAAAGTTGCAAAGATTTTTCTTTATGTTTTCTTCTAGGAGAATTATAGCTTTAGATTTCATATTTAGGTCTATGATCCATTTTGAATAAAATTTTGTATATAGAGTATGATAAGGATCACCATTTATTTTCTCCATATTGTTACCAGTTGTTAGAACAACACTTTAAATTGCCTAAAGGCAATATTCTGTTGATATCTATATCAATTTTCCCAAGTTCCACACTGTCTTGGTTAGTATATTTTTAGGATATGGCTTGAAATCAGTAAGTCCTTTTACTTTATTCCTTTAAAAAATAACGTTGGATATTTCAGGTTCTTTATATTTTCATGTAAAATTGAAAATCAACTTGTCAAATTCTACAAAAATGTCTGCTGCAATTTTGATTGTATATGTCTTGCTTTAGTCACCATAAAATCATGCCCCTATTGTTATTTTTCTTATCTTATAATCTTCACGGATTTGATATGTGGAAAACAGTAGCAGTCTGCTGATTAAATAATTGGGGGAAAAGACTCCACCTGCCATGTATACTATGTAGTATTATACCAGATGAGGCACTTTTGTTACCTGACACAGCAGAGTTCAGTGCTTGGTAGTTGTAATAACACTGATGGCAACATTTAACACTCATAAAATGTAGAGACAAGTCATGACTTGACAGTGCTGAAGCTTCCGCTGGTCAACAATATTGGCTTGAGGCCGGAAAATATTCTGGCATGGCTATTGGAGTCTGTGACTTGCCTCCCTATCATCTGTTCCTAGTGTAGATCTTCTATTCCAAGAATCTTTTATAGCTTGCTAAAATTTAACATCCTGGAATAAACTTTTGAAATTCAATTAGCTGTAATGTATTCCATCATTGCCCTTTGTGGTCTATTTTTAATGGTTTTGAAGTGATTCCATTCCCAAAGAAAGGCAATGCCAAAGAATGCTCAAACTACTACACAATTGCACTCATCTCACACACTAGCAAAGTAATGCTCAAAATTCTCCGAGCTAGGCTTCAACAGTATGTGAACCAAATTCAAGGTGGATTTAGAAAAGGCAGAGGAACCAGAGATCACATTGCCAACATCCGTTGGATCAAAAAAAAAAAAAAAAAAAAGGCAAGAGAATTCCAGAATATCTACTGCTTCATTGACTACACTAAAGCCTTTCACTGTGTAGATCACAACAAACTGTGGAAAATTCTTCAAGAGATGGGAATACCAGACCACCTGACCTACCTCCTGAGAAATCTGTATGCAGGTCAAGAAGCAACAGTGAGAACCAGAAATGGAACAACAGACTGGTTCCAAATTGGGAAAGGGGTACGTCAAGACTGTATATTGTCACCCTGCTTATTTAAGTAATATGCAGAGTACATCACGCGAAATGCCAGGCTGGATAAATCCCAAGCTAGAAACAAGATTGCAGGGAAAAATACCAACAATCTCAGATATGCAGATGAGGGTATGGCAGAAAGTGAAGAGGAACTAAAGAGTCTCTTGATGAAAGTGAAAGAGGAGAGTGAAAAAGTGGGCTTAAAATTCAACATTCAAAAAACAAAGATCATGGCATCCTGTTCCATCACTTCAAGGCAAATAGATGGGGAGGGAATGGAAACAGTGGCAGACTTTATTTTGGGGGCTCCAAAATCACTGCAGATGGCGACTGCAGCCATGAAAGTAAAAGACACTTGCTCCTTGGAATAAAAGCTATTAGAGACCTAGACAGCATATTAAAAAGCAGAGACATTGCCCACCAAGGTCCATCTAGCGAGAGCTGTGGCTTTTCCAGTAGTCATGTATGTATATGAGAGTTGAACCAGAAAGAAGGCTGAGCACTGAAGAACTGATGCTTTTGAACTCTGGTGTTGGAGAAGACTTTTGAGAGTTCCTTGGACTGCTAGGAGATCCAACCAGTCCATTCTGAAGGAGATCAGTCCTGAATATTCATTGGAAGGAATGATGCTGAAGCTGAAACTCCAATACTTTGGCCACCTATGTGAAGAACTGACACATTGGAAAAGACCGTGATGCTGGGAAAGATTGAAGGTGGGAGGAGAAGGGGACAACATAAGATAAGATAGTTGGATGGCATCACCAACTCAGTGGTTGTGAGTCTGAGCAAGTTCTGGGAGTTGGTGATGGACAGGGAAGCCTGGCGTGCTGCTGTCCATGGGTTTGCAAAGAGTCGGACAGGACTGAGTGACTGAACTGACTGACTTACTGACTCATCACCTGAAGGAACTGAGAATGTATTATTATCTGCATTTGTACTGCTCTTAGAGTAGAACAATATGATAGGCTGCCATGGTATATGAACATGAGAAGAGCATTCCTAGATCTGCAGACAGTGACTTCCAGTTTCTGTGGATTGTCTATATTCATGCTGGATGAAACTGGGTAAAAGTATGGACAGCAGTTGTTAAATGTTCTGACCTAACTTTGATAATACTTAGTTTTCATGAGTTGGATTCTAGTTCTCAATCTTCCATATATTTTATCTATTATGTAATTATTCCTTTGCCTTTGAAATATTTTGTGCATTATAATTCAATATATTAATTTACTATCATCTTATTTAAAATTCATTTCAATATTTTATTTTTTCTTTTTAAGTCACTTCATCTTATTTTCTTTATATAAGACTATTTTTTCTTATCTTGAACTTTCCTGATTGACACATAAGCCTTCCTGTATATTGTCATAATTTTAACACATCAGTTCAGTTCAGTCATGTCTGACTCTTTGTGACCTCATGTACTGCAGCATGCCAGGCTTCCCTGTCCATCACCAACTCCCAGAACTTGCTCAAACTCATGACCATTGAGTTGGTGATGCTATAAAACCATCTCATCCTCTGTCGCCCCTTCTCCTCCTGCCTTCAATCTTTCCCAGCATCATGGTCTTTTCCAATGTGTCAGTTCTTCACATCAGGTGGCCAAAGTATTGGAGTTTCAGCTATAGCATCAGTCCTTTCAATGAATATTCAGGACTTATTTCCTTTAGAATGGACTGGATGGATCTCCTTGCAAGTCCAAGGGACTCTCAAGAGTCTTCTCCAACACCACAGTTCAAAAGCATCAATTCTTCCATGCTCAGGTTTCTTTGTAGTACAACTCATACGTGACTCATTTATACATGACTACTGGAAAAACTATAGCTTTGTCTATGCAGACCTTTGTTGGCAAAGTAAAGTCTCTGCTTTTTAATATGCTGTCTAGGTTGGTCATAACTTTTCTTCCAAAGAGCAAGCGTCTGTTAATTTCATGGCTGCAGTCATCATCTGCAGTGATTTTGGAGCCCAGAAAAATTGTCTGTCACTGTTTCTGTTGTTTCCTCATCTATTTGCCATGAAGGGATGGGACTGGATGCCATGATCTTTGTTTTCTGAATGTTGAGTTTGAAGCCAACTTTTTCACTCTCCTCTTTCACTTTCATCAAGCGGCTCTTTAGTTCTTCTTCGCTTTCTGCCATAAGGGTGGTGTCATCTGTTTATCTGCGGTTGTTGCTATTTCTCCCAGCAATCTTGATTCCAGCTTGTGCTTCATCCAGCATTTTTCTTGATGCACCCTGCATACAATTTAAATAAGGAGAGTGACAATATACAGCCTTGACATCCTCCTTTCCTGATTTGGAACCTGTCTGTTGTTCCATGTCCAGTTCTAACACATGCTGATTTGCTGATCCTACTTTTGATTGTTACTTTGAGTTTTTTTTTTTTTTTTTTGTCTTTGGGAATGCAGGTGCATAACTTCAGCTTCTATTACTTTTATCTCCCCCATTGCAGCCTAACTATTCCTATCTGGTTCTAGGCTGCCTGATAGTGAGCAGGTCCCTCAGTCTCCTGAGAAGCTCTCTTGAAATTCCCATCAGCTGGAAAAATCCTTAAGAAAATGGGAATCATTTTCATGTTAGTCATCTCTTAACATTTTGACTCCTCCATATTCTGCCTGATTTTATTTATTACTCAGTATCCTCTACTAGTTATTTTTGTATTTTGCCCAGGTACCAAGTGGAGTGTGATTCTGTATGAGCATACATACTTATACTGGAAGTATAAATATCCAGATACTGAGTCATTGGATTCTTGGACTAGGTTGCTATTAAGAAGGTTCACCTATATTCTTTCCCTACTTAGGCACGTAGATTTATTTAAATCATAGCTTAAATAGATCCAATTAACAGCACTTCTCAGCTTTATTTCAGGAGAATTAGTGGGAGAGCCCTCTAGCCCCTGATCCCCGTGTCAGGCACTGAGTCTAAGTAATGTCTTCTACAGCCTATAGAATATTTTTACTTCCTGTTAAATAAGGAATAGACTTCCTAACCATCTCCATTGGCTTTTGACGGATCACTCAGAAGATCCGCAATTTAAGCTGATATTTTAGTTTTGTGTTTATTTACGGAGATGTTTACCTTCTTTGAATCTTATTGTATGTGCTTGATTCACTCATTTTTATTTTATCTATCATTGGGATATACTTGGAGCAAAGGGGATCTTTAATACCTGAACATACAAAACCATCTTGACAAGAAATTTCAAACTGTATTTTATCACCATAGTGGCCCAAAGTACTAATATTGTACTTTAAAAAAAAAAAAAAAAGGTTTATTGAAGAATGAGTAAAAGGCATCTGAAAGTGAAAGTCGCTCAGTCATGTCTGACACTTTGCGACCGCATGGACTAGTCCATGGAATTCTCTAGGCTGGAATACTGGAGTGGGTAGCCTTTCCCTTCTCCAGGGGATCTTCCCAACCCAGGGATCAAACCCAGGTCTCCTGCATGGCAGGCAGATTCTTTACCAGCCGAGCCACAAGGGAAGCCCAAGAATACTGGAGTGGGTAGCCTATTCCTTCCCCAGGGGATCTTCCCAACCCAGGAATCAAACTGGGGTGTCCTGCATTGCAGGTGGATTCTTTACCAACTGAGCTATGAGGGAAGCCCTACAAAAGGCATCTACATGAATTTTAAAGTTACTGAAAACAAAAAAGCAGAAATATATCATTCTTTTTAGAAATTATTGTTTTTTTTGTTGGATCACGGAACTGTATTTCTGCTTTGAAAATTCCATAGGTGCAGTAAAAATGTGACTCAATTTACATAGTTTTTTTCACAGACAACCTTGTAAACTGAAATACACCATCATTTCCACAAATTCTGACATTTTGCTTTGTAGATGCCAAGAAAAAAAACTACTTTAACTTGATAGGGCATGGATGGAACATCTAGCCTGTCATTTCCGAAGAAAATTAATACCTCTGAATCATCAATCTAGTGTTCTTTATTCGTCATCTCTTGTATGCACTGATTCTTGATCTTTCCAGATTTATTTGGATATCTGACCTTTCTCAAACTATAAAACTTATTAGATTCAAGTGTGTGATTGATCCCCTGTTTCCTCTCTCACCTGGCCTCTTCTCCTTCTCCTTATGGTGCCTCTCCGTTTTTAGAAGTTGCAGATGCAGAGGGTGAACAAACTCTTGGTTTGGTCCTAAATTCCTTTCTGTAGTCCCTACTCTGTTTCTTCATTTCTTTCCTTCTTTCATCCTCTATCTTTTTATTCTGCATCACTTTGCTAAAAGGATTGCAGTAATTCTATTGGTGGTTCAGAGGTAAAGAATCTGCCTGCAATGTAGGAAACTTGCAGGAAACATGGGTTTAACCCCTGGTTGGGAAGATCCCCTGGAGGAGAAATGGCAACCCACTCCAGTATTGTTGCCTGGAGATCCCATTGACAGAGGAGGCTGGCAGGCTGAAGTCCATGGGGTTGCAAAGAGGTGGACACGACTGAAACAACTTAGCATGGCACAGCACACTTCTACTTGACTCTGATACTCTAAAATTTTTCCCAGCTTTTTCATCTTTCGTAATAAATTCTGAATCTCAATTTTGTGTTTTAAAGCTACTTACTTTATTCTCTCTTTAACATTAATTCAAATCAAATTTCCCCTTCCATGAAACTTCCCCTGTTTTGTAAATATTCATTATTTCATCTATAAATTTTACCAGCCTTTACTATTTGTGCACTGAACAGAAGATTATGTGCTTTTTATTGAAGTGTTTAAGAGCCAAATGTTGGGGTCAAATTTCTTGGGTTAGAATCCCAATTCCATCACTTACTAGCTTTGCAACTTTGGGCAATTGTCTTAGCTTTATGGAATTCAATTTTCTCTTCTGTAAAATAGAGATAATAAATACTTCCAGCCTCATCAAATTATTATTTTGTTATGAGGATTAAATGGGCTAAGACATGAAAATTATATGGAACAGTGCTGGGTACATCCTAAGTACTATGTGAGTGTTAGTTTTTCTCTATTTATTGCATCTAAAAACTATGTTTTAAAAAAAAACTCTGTAAGTTTTAATTATATTATCCTAAAATTAGGATAAAATATCTACTTCATTAAGACCGACATGAGCAGATCAGTGAGAAATAGTATAAGGTAATGGCTAAGAGCATATTTGCTACAGCCAGACTGCCTGAGTCCAAATGCGAGTTCTGTCACTTGTCACTTATTGGCTCTGTCACTTCTGACAAGTTCCTTAAAAACTCAAAAGTTCTTATACCCTCAGTTTTCTCTGTGAAATGTGCATAATATACCACATTTGTAATATGATTATGCTGAGAATAAAAAGAGTTAACATATACAAATTGGCTAGAAAAGTGACTGACACATATCTACTCAAAAAGGATTAGCTATAAAAAGCAGAGACATCACTTTACCAACAAAGGTCCATCTGGTCAAAGCTATGGTTTTTCCAGTAGTTATGTATGGATGTGAGAGTTGGACTATAACAAAAGCTGAGCACCGAAGAATTGATGCTTTTGAGCTGTGGTGTTGGAGAAGACTCTTGAGAGTCCCTTGGACTGCTAGGAGATCCAACCAGTCCATCCTAAAGGAAATAAGTCCTGAATATTCACTGGAAGGACTGATGCTGAAGCTTAAACTCCAATACTTGGGCAAGCTGATGCGAAGAACCGACTCATTGGAAAAGACCCTGATGCTGGGAAAGATTGAAGGCAGGAGGAGAAAGGGACGGCAGAGAATGAGATGGTTGGATGGCATCACTGACATGAGTTTGAATAGGCTCCAGGAGTTGTTGATGAACAGGGAAGCCTGTAGTCCTGCAGTCCATGAGGTCGAAAAGCGTTGGACAGACTGAGAGATTGAACTGAAGTGATCTGAACTATGAAGCCACCCAGCCTAATAAATTATCACATATTTCAATATATTAGTTTTAAGACAAGTATTATTTCTCTTCTAGGTAGTAAACTTCTAGTGAATGAGAGTACTTATTCCCCTGATTTAGATCCAGACTGCACCCTATATTTTATGGATAAATGTGTATGAGCTATGTTGAACATCAGTTTACCCATTGGCTAAATAATAATCCGGTGTCACTCTATCATTTGTTGACTATGCTTGACTGTTAATATCATAGGAGACAAAGTAAACTATCTTTCTATTCTCTTGATAGAAAATTATATGCTATTGAAGTGAAGCTTAAATAAACTTGAAATGTATTTTACTAAAATGCAGCAAAATGCCAAGAAGGAGGCAGTTGTTGGCCTTGGTTCAACATCTCAAGGATTTCAGGGCTAGTATTTTGATGTTTTGAGGTTTTCTTAATTGTTGAAATATCTCTGCTATGATATCACTCTTAAAGACCACACCCCAATCAGGAAGAAAAAGTAATGAAGGAGAAAGTGGAGGATCCTTATCAAAATGCAAACACTTTCCTGAAATCCCCAACACTTCCAAATACTTTCCTTGGCTAGATTGCCACATGGCCTCTTCTATACTCAAAGTGGCCTAGAAAGATTAGATACTAGCTTCAAAATATAAGGAGAGAAATTTAACAGGACTAGAATAAATGTTGATTGAATCTATTTACCATATAAGTAGATAACTCATAAGGTCTTTACACTCAAGTGATTTAATGTATGCAAACTTGTTTTTTAAATTTTATAAAAATATATGTGCAAAAATAGAAACAGTTATTTGATTTCCCTGAACATATAATTCCCAGTATGTTGTGCATGATTTTCCTAAGAAGAAAATAGAAAATTTAAATCATTTTGATAACAGTTAACAACTTCTATTTACAAAGGTAAATGGTTTTATTTCCCTCAAAACAGTGTT
Source organism: Budorcas taxicolor (assembly GCF_023091745.1). NCBI lineage: Eukaryota > Metazoa > Chordata > Mammalia > Artiodactyla > Bovidae > Budorcas > Budorcas taxicolor. The sequence goes on along the minus strand of NC_068913.1, from coordinate 43,616,109 downwards.
AGCCTAAACTCAGTCTTTAAAAAATTCTTTTCATTATGTCACATTCATTATTTTAACCATAAATGTTTGTTATCTTTAAAATAGAACAAATACTGATAAATTTAAACTCATTCACCCATTCAGGCAATACAATAAAACCCTGCTATAACGCAGTAAGCAAGATCCAGAAAACACAGCCTTATAAATGCAGGATAGTGTTACTGCTAATTTAATAATCTGACCAAAAGTGATTACAGTTTAACAAACCTACCAAGAGTTTTGATCCCAGCTGTGGTTTGGCATTAGCTAGTATCAGATGTGCACACTAGCTTAAATACCAATGGGTTAACCCCTATTCTTGTGACTGTGAGGGACTACCTGGCTCAGTAGCTATGATTTTAGCTATGATCTAGCTCCATAGCTAAGTATTTTGTTATTGTTTGATACCCGTAATCTGGGATGGTCCAAGGAGAACAGATTGGAGGACAAACATTTTGTGGGTTAGGGTTGCCTGTCAACTCTCTACGTGTAGACTTATATCTCATCCTCTCTTCCAATTCCACCTGGCCTTCCAAAGGCAAAAACTTAACCTCACCTTGTTTGGGAATATGGAGTGGATGAATTTACCTTACCCTGGTGTTTTACTGTGAATACTTATTTAGTACCTATTGTGTTGCAGGAACTGCATTTGGTACCAGGGGACTAATGTTTAATGCAAATAAATATGCAATTACGAATTTGGATAAGCACTGTGAGAAAAAATAAATACCATGGTAGGAAAAAAAAAAAGATACCAACAGATTGATTGAGAAAAAAACTGATAAGAAAGTTATATTTAAGATAAAAACTGAAATCCAAGAAGGTTCATCAATCAGATTCAATGCAGCAAACAGATAGTACAGTCGGAATGATTAATTAAAAGCATTTACAAATATAGAAATGATATAATTTAAGAGGAACTGGTATAGCATAGGAAAGCCTTTAGGGACAGTACAGCACTTTAGATCTAGTAATACTATGTGTTGGGCAGAAGGGGGAACAGAGGATTTGGCACCTTGAAGAAGCAAGGAAAATGAACAATTATTCTGGAATCTGGGTGAAAATGAATACATAAAATTTTTGTCCATATTGTGTGCTGTGTGCTGTGCTTAGTTGCTCAGTCGTGTCTGACTGCAGCCCCATGGACTGCAGCTCTTAAGGCTCCTCTGTCCATGGATGCTCCAGGCAAGAATACTGGAGTGGATCACCATGCCCTCCTCCAAGGGATCTTCCCAACCTAGGGACTGAACCCAGGTCTCTCATATTACAGGTGGATTCTTTACAGTCTGGGCCACCAAGGAAGTTCTTTACAGATTGTAGAAGGATGCAAACTGAGAAGGTCATTTACTGTGTTGTCACGTTAGCAGATGTTTCTATAAAATTTAAAAAACTAATATATTTCAACTATAATCAGTCACTTTCCTCTCTGACTCGAACCCATGTCTCTTACATCTTCTGGACTGGTAGGCAGGTTCTTTAGCACTAGCAGAACCTGATGTTTTACAAATCCCAATTATGAAAATTTTCTATTGTCTACCCTGGTAGAACAACTATTCATGTGACATTGACTACATAATGTCATTTCCATCAAGTATAAGGAGAAAGTAGTTGATCTAAGAATATAAAACCGAAAAATGTACTAGAGATGTCTCAAGGATCTCATTAATCAATATTCTTTTTTCTCCTAGATTTTGTAAATTTTGGATTATTAGTCACATTTCAGTTAATTTATATATGTGATCTCAGTGTAAAATTTACTTTCCTATCAAATATTATGTTCATAATATTATCTTCTTTTCCTAAAACTAGCTCCACAAAACTTAAATCTACCCTTGAACTAAAGTTATTTTCTGAGTAATTATCTTCTCCAGTGAAAAGGAGTCAAGGGGCACCAACAGGCTGCCAGTGACTTACCTCATTTGTCCTTAACTAAACTTTCTCAAACTGGTGGCATGACTGAAACCATTTCTGGAAAAACGCAACTTACTTTATTGTCAGAAAATGCCAACAGTCTGCCATGATTACTCTTTAATTCTTAGAAGTAAGATGCCTATATGTGAGAGAGAAGCTATCACTACTAATGGCTATCTAGAAAATGGAGCTCAATGACATCTTGTAAGTAAATTAGTAATGCAGTGTATTCTAAATATTTCTTAAGTATTCTCTCAGTAGATTCTAAATATTCTCCGTGTACATAAAGGTAACATTTTCAATGAATATTTCTTCTAATAAATTATATCTCACTCATAAAGATATATTGCATGTATTCAACATTGAGAATTCTTATTAATGATCCATAACTATTATTAATACTATAATAACTACACTTAACTATAATTTATTAAAGTTTATTCATTATGGTTAAGATACACCAGATTATTTTAATTTCTTATCTATATTAATCCAAGTACATCTGGTTAGTTTTAAGTCATACTTTTCAAAAGTATATTTGAAAAACAGTCTTGAGATGATACTGTCTGCCCTACAGATTCTAGAGACATTGCAAAGATCGTGTGTCTACATCTGAAACTCAAACTATAAGTCATTGATTTGTCATTTAAAATCCGTAGATTTTCTTGTGGATGTATAGGTTCCCACAGAGCAGACAATGTAGTATTCCTCAAACATGAGATTGACCATCTCGTGCCTACTTACATAGTTCATTATCTTTTAAATGTCTCTAGGATAAAATTTGAACCTTGTAACACAACCCCAGGCCCTGATTCATTTTTCAGTACCTCTGTCATTTCGCAATAGTCTCCAGTAATATCTAGGTTAACTCTCAGTCCTGTGATGAGGTCCTGCTCTGTTTCACCCCCAGGCTTTCACATGTTTCGTAGAACACTCTACTTTCTCCTTGTCAGCTGACACACTGCTCCACATCCCTTTCAGTTTCAGTCAAAGTAATTAGGCAAGAATACCTTAAAAGAAATGGAGTAGCCATAATAGTCAATAAAGAGTATGAAATGTAGTACTTACTTTTTGAGATGCAATCTCAAAAAAGACAGAATGATCTCTGTTTGTTTCCAAGGCAAACCATTCAATATCACAGTAATCCAAGTCTATGTGCCAACCAGTGATGCCGAAGAAGCTGAAACTGAATGGCTCTATGCATTTCAAGACTTTCTAGAACTAACACCCCCAAAAGATGTTCTTTTCTTTTGGAACGCAAAAGTAGGAAGTCAAGAAATACCTGGAGTATCAGGCAAATTTGGCCATAGAGTACAAAATGAAGCAGGGCAAAGGCTAACAGAGTTTTCCCAAGAGAACACACTGCTCATGGCAAACACCCTCTTCCAACAACACAAGAGAAGACTATACACGTGGACAACATCAGATGGTCAATACCAAAATCAGATTGATTATATTCTTTGCAGCCGAAAATGGAGAAGCACTATACAGTCAGCAAAAACAAGACTGGGAGCTGACTGTGGCTCAGATCATGAGCTACCTATTGCCAAATTCAGACTTAAATTGAAAAAGTAGAGAAAACCACTAGACCATTCAGGTATGACCTAAATCAAATCCCTTCTGATTATACAGTGGAAGTGAGAAATAGATTCAAGGGATTAGATCTGATAGAGTGCCTGAAGAATTATGGATGGAGGTTCATGACACTGGACAGGAGGCAGTGTTCAAGAACAACCCCAAGAAAAAGAAATGCAAAAAGCCAAAATGTTTGTCTGAGGAGGCCTTACAAATTGCTATGAAACGAAGAGCAGTGAAAGGCAAGGAGAAAAGGAAAGATATACCCATTTGAATGCAGAGTTCCAAAGAATAGCAAGGAGAGATAAGAAAGCCTTCCTCAGTGATCAATACAAAGAAATAGAGAAAACAATAGAATGGGAAAGACTACATATCTCTTCAAGAAAATTAGAGATACCAAGGGAACTACCATGCAAATATGGGCACAATAAGGGGAAAAAAAGTGGTATGGACCTAAAGAAGCAGAAGATTAGGTAGCAAGATACACAGAAGAAGTATACAAAAAAAGATCTTCACAACCCAGATAATCACTATGGTGTGATCACTTACCTAGAGCCAGACATCCTGGAATGAGAAGTCAAGTGGGCCTTAGACAGCAACACTAAACAAAGCTAGTGGAGGTGATGGAATTCCGGTTGAGCTATTTCAAATCCTAAAAGATGATGCTGTGAAAGTGCTGCACTCAATATGCCAGCACATTTGTAAAACTCATCAGTGGCCAAATGACTGGAAAAAGTCAGTTTTCATTCCAATTCCAAAGAAGGGCAATGCCAAAGAATGCTCAAACTCCCACACAATTGCACTCATCTCACACACAAGTAAAGTAATGCTGAAAATTCTCCCAAACAGGCTTCAACAATATGTGATTGAGAACCTCCAGATACTCAAGCTGGATTTAGAAAAGGCAGAGGAATCCGAGATCATATTGCCAACATCTGGTGGAACATTAAAAAAGCAAGAGAGTTCCAGAAAAATATCTAGTTCTAATTTATTGACTATGCCAAAGCCATTGACTGTGTCAGTTCAGTTCAGTTCAGTCACTCAGTGGTGTCCGACTCTTTGCAACCCCATGAATCTCAGCACGCCAGGGCTCCCGGTCCATCACCAACTCCTGGAGTCCACTCAGACTCATGTGCATTGAGTCAGTGATGCCATCCAGCCATCTCATCCTCTGTCGTCCCCTTCTCCTCCTGCTCACAATCCCTCCCAGCATCAGAGTCTTTTCCAATGAGTCAACACTTCACATGAGGTGGCCAAAGTTCTGGAGTTTCAGCTTCAACATCATTCCTTCCAAAGAAATCCCAGGGCTGAGCTCCTTCAGAATGAATTGGTTGGACTTCCTTGCTGCCCAAGGGACTCTCAAGAGTCTTCTCCAACACCACAGTTCAGAAGCATCAATTCTTCGGCACTCAGCTTTCTTCACAGTCCAACACTCACATCCATACATGACCACTGGGAAAACCATAGCCTTGACTAGATGGACCATAGTTTGCAAAGTAATGTCTCTGCTTTTGAATATGCTATCTAGGTTAGTCATAACTTTTCTTCCAAGGAGTAAGCGTCTTTTAATTTCATGGCTGCAATGACCATATGCAGTGATTTTGGAGCCCCCAAAAATAAAGTCTGACACTGTTTCCACTGTTTCCCCATCTATTTCCCATGAAATGATGGGACCAGATGGCATGATCTTTGTTTTCTGAATGTTGAGCTTTAAGCCAACTTTTTCACTCTCCTCTTTCACTTTCATCAAGAGGCTTTTTAGTTCCTCTTCACTTTCTGCCAGAAGAGTGGTGTCATCTGCATATCTGAGGTGATTGATATTTCTCCAAGCAATCTTGATTCTAGCTTGTGTTGATTTCAGTCCAGCGTTTCTCATGATGTACTCTGCATAGAAGTTAAATAAGCAGGGTGACAATATACAGCCTTGACGTACTCCTTTTCCTATTTGAAACCAGTCTGTTGTTCCATGTCCAGTTCTAACTGCTGCTTCCTGACCTGCATGCAGGTTTCTCAAGAGGCATGTCAGGTGGTCTTGTATTCCCATCTCTTTCAGAATTTTCCACAGTTTATTGTGATCCACACAGTCAAAAGCTTTGGCATAGTCAATAAAGCAAAAATAGATGTTTTTCTGGAACTCTCTTGCTTTTTCAATGATCCAGTGGATGTTGGCAATTTGATCTCTGGTTCCTCTGCCTTTTCTAAAACCAGCTTGAACGTCAGAAAGTTCACGGTTCACGTATTGCTGAAGCCCGGCGTGGAGAATTTTGAGCATTACTTTACTAGCATGTAAGATGAGTGCAATTGTGCAGTAGTTTGAGCATTCTTTGACATTGCCTTTCTTTGGGATTGGAATGAAAACTGACTTTTTCCAGTCCTGTGGCCATGATGAGTTTTCCAAATGTGCTGGTATATTGAGTGCAGCACTTTCACAGCATCATCTTTCAGGATTTGAAACAGCTCAACTGGAATTCCATCACCTCCACTAGCTTTGTTCGTAGTGATGCTTGCTAAGGCCCACTTGACTTCACATTCCAGGATGTCTGGCTCTAGGCGAGTGATCACACTATTGTGATTATCTGGGTCGTGAAGATCTTTTTTGTACAGTTCTTTGGTGTATTCTTGCCACCTCTTCTTAATATCTTCTGCTTCTGTTAGGTCCAGACCATTTCTGTCCCTTATCAAGCCCATCTTTGCATGAAATGTTCCCTTGGTATCTCTAATTTTCTTGAGGAGATCTCTAGTCTTTCCCATTCTGTTCTTTTCCTCTATTTGTTTGCACTGATCGCTGAGGAAGGCTTTCTTATCTCTTCTTGCTATTCTTTGGAACTCTGCATTCAGATGCTTATATCTTTCCTTTTCTCCTTTGCTTTTCACCTCTCTTCTTTTCACCGCTATTTGTAAGGCCTCCCCAGACAGCCATTTTGCTTTTTTGCATTTCTTTTCCATGGGGGTGGTCTTGATCCCTGTCTCCTGTACAATGTCATGAACCTCATCCATAGTTCATCAGGCACTCTATCTATCAGATCTAGGCCCTTAAATCTATTTCTCACTTCCACTGTATAATCATAAGGGATTTGATTTAGGTCATACCTGAATGGTCTAGTGGTTTGCCCTACTTTCTTCAATTTGAGTCTGAATTTGGTAATAAGGAGTTCATGATCTGAGCCACAGTCAGCTCCCGGTATTGTTTTTGTTGACTGTATAGAACTTCTCCATCTTTGGCTGCAAAGAATATAATCAATCTGATTTTGGTGTTTACCGTCTGGTGATGTCCATGTGTAGAGTCTTCTCTTGTGTTGTTGGAAGATGGTGTTTGCTATGACCAGTGCATTTTCTTGGCAAAACTCTATTAGTCTTTGCCCTGCTTCATTCCACATTCCAAAGCCAAATTTGCCTGTTACTCCAGGTGTTTCTTGACTTCCTACTTTTGCATTCCAATCCCCTATAATGAAAAGGACATCTTTTTTGGGTGTTAGTTCTAAAAGGTCTTGTAGGTCTTCATAGAACTGTTGAATATCAGCTTCTCCAGCATTACTTGTTGGGGCATAGACTTGGATTACCGTGATATTGAATGGTTTGCCTTGAAAATGAACAGAGATCATTCTGTCGTTTTTGAGATTGCATTCAAGTACTGCATTTCGGACACTTTTGTTGACCATGATGGCTACTCCATTTCTTCTGAGGGATTCCTGCCCACAGTAGTAGATATAATGGTCATCTGAGTTAAATTCACCCATTCCAGTCCATTTTAGTTCGCCGATTCCAAGAATGTTGACGTTCACTCTTGCCATCTCTTGTTTGACTACTTCCAATTTGCCTTGATTCATGGACCTGAAGTTCCAAGTTCCTATGCAATATTGCTCTTTACAGCATTGGACCTTGATTCTATCACCAGTCACATCCACAGCTGGGTATTGTTTTTGCTTTGGCTCCATCCCTTCATTCTTTCTGGAGTTATTTCTCCAGTGATCTCCAGTAGTGTGTTGGGCACCTACTGACCTGGGGAGTTCCTCTTTCAGTATCCTATCATTTTTCCTTTTCATACTGTTTTGGGGTTCTCAAGGCCAGAATACTGAAGTGGTTTGCCATTCCCTTCTCCAGTGGACCATATTCTGTCAGACCTCTCCCCCATGACCCACCCATCTTGGGTTGCCCCGCGGGCATGGCTTAGTTTTATTGAGTTAGACAAGGCTGTGGTCCTAGTGTGATTAGATTGACTAGTTTTCTGTGATTATGGTTTCAGTGTGTCTGCCCTCTGATGCCCTCTTGCAACACCTACCATCTTACTTGGGTTTCTCTTACCTTGGGCATGGGGTATCTCTTCACGGCTGCTCCAGCAAAGCGCAGCTGCTCCTCCTTACTCCTTACCTTGGATGAAGGGTATCTCCTCACCACCGCCCTTCTCCTCTAGGCCCTCCTGTGCCCGTGCAGCCACCGCTCCTTGGACGTGGGGAGTGGTGTGTAGATTAACTGTGTAGATCACCACAAACTGTGGAAGATTCTTCAAGAGATGGGAATACCAGACCACCTGACCTGCCTTCTGAGAACTCTGTATGCAGGTCAAGAAACAACAGTTAGAACTGGACATGGGACAACAGACTGGTTCCTAATTGGGAAAGCAGTACGTAAAAGCTGTATATTGTTACCCTGCTTATTTAACTTATATGCAGAGTACATCATGAGAAATGCTGGACTGGATGAAGCACAAGCTGGAATCAAGATTTCCAGGAGAAATATCAATAACCTCAGATGTGCAGATGACATCACACTGATGGCAGAAAGTGAAAAAGAACTGAAGAGCCTCTTGATGAAGGTAAAAGAGGAGAGTGAACAAGCTGGCTTCAAACTCAACATTCAGAAAACTAAGATCATGGCATCTGGTCCCATCACTTGATGGCAAATAGATGGGGAAACAATGGAAACAGTGACAGACTTTCATTCCTTGGGCTCCAAAATCATTGCAGATGGTGACTGTGGCCATGAAATTTAATGACACTTGCTCCTTGGAAGAAAAGTTATGACCAAATTAGACAGCATATTAAAAAGCAGAGACATGACTTTGTCAGCAAAGGTCTGTCTAGTCAAAGCTATGGTTTTTCCAGTAGTCATGTACAGATATGAGAGTTGGACTGTGAAGAAAGCTGAGCACTGAAGAATTGATGCTTTTGAACTGTGGTGCTGGAGAAGACTCTTGAGAGTCCCTTGGACTGCAAGGAGATACAACCAGTCCACCCTAAAGGAAATCAGTCCTGAATATTCATTGAAAGGATTGATGCTGATGCTGAAACTCCAATACTTTGAACACCTGATGGGAAGAACTGACTCATTGGAAAAGACCCTGATGCTGGGAAAGATTAGAGGTGTGAGGAGAATGGGATGACAGAGAGTCAGATGGTTGGATGGCATCACCGACTCAATGGACATGAGTAGTGTAAACTCTGGGAGTTGGTGATGGACAGGGAGGCCTGGCATACTGAAGTCCATGGGGTCACATAGTGGGACACGACTGAATGACTGGACTGAACTGAAACTTACTTTTAAGATATCATATATTGATCAATATAGTAAATGTGGGCTTCCCTTGTGGCTCAGCTGGTAGTGAATCTGCCTGCAATGTGGGAGTCCTGGGTTTGAACCCTGGGTTTGAAAGATCCCCTGGAGAAGGGAAAGGCTACCCACTCCAGTATTCTGGCTTAGAGAATTCCATAGACTCTATAGTCCATGGGTTCACAAAGAGTTAGACAGGGCTGAGGGAGTTTTACTTTCAATTTCACTTTCATAGTAAATGTTAGCTTTACTTGGTGATTTCCGCAAGAAAGTTTATGAAAATTCTTACTTAATTTTCTTATTTTCTGCAAAGTACATCTATTAGTGAAACAATCAAATCCATCACATTTATATAATTGGTATATAGCAAGCACATTGATTGATTTAATGTATTTTGTTTGTTTGTTTTGCCAAATCTGGAGTTTAGTTTCCCATTTCAAGTGTTATGCTAATTGAATAAATCTGAGTTTGTATATGATTGTGGTGCATATTTCCTGAAAGTTGCGATAAACAGGAAAAGCATATACCTTTATGTACCAGTTGTGTGGGTTGATATAGAGGCACCTACACAACCAAATACTGAACACCTAGCAGCATATTCAGAAAACTGAGAGCAGTTATTCCAGGGTGGCTAAGTTTCATGAGACACAGGAGGCTAGAGATCAGATTGAAAAAAAAAAAAAAAAATAGGAACACATTAAAAGGGAGTTTTAAATCTGTGAACTTTAGTTGCTTTAAGTTTTATATTTTAACTATATTTTCTATTTAAAAATTTTAATAACATTATCCAAAATGTTCTTATAGGCAGATCACTTGGATAACTACGTGAGTCTGAAAGAAGAAAGATAGCTGGAAAGAGTTATTTTGAAAAACTACTAGAGAAACAGAGAAAGAGAGTAGCAAGAGAGTAGGAGAGAGTGGAGTGAGCCCAGAAGCAGAATAGAGGGCTAAGGAGCAGAAGAATAGAGCAAACCGCTGGGAAGAGAAGGAATTGTGTTAACAGAGGGCGAGAAAGAGGGGAAAAGAGGTGAGGAGAGAGATTGGGCAAATGGGATCAATGGCAAAATTTTTCCCAGAACAAAAGGAGAGAAGACATTGTTAACAAATGTAACAGGAATGCAGAAGAAAGGTATAGCTTTCTTTCCATTTTTGTTGTCATTGTACTTTTACTTAAAAAATGTATTGAGATATAATTAATCTACAATGTTGTGTTAGTTTCAGGTGTAAAGTGATACAGTTATGTTTATAAATATATTATGTGTGTGTGCTGTGCTAAGTCGGTTCAGTCATGTCCAACTCTGTAATCCCATGGACTGTATGTAGCCTGCTAAGCTCCTCCATCCATGGGATTCTCAAGGCAAGAATAACTAGAGTGGGCTGCCATGCCCTCCTGAAGGGAATCTTCTCAGTCAAGGATTGAACTCTTGTCTCTAGTGTCTCCTACATTGGCAGACAGGTTCTTTACCACTAGTGCCATCTGGAAAGTCATATATATATATATATATATATATATATATATATATATATATATAAACAGTTTAATAGTTCAGTTCAGTCACTCAGTTGTGTCCAACTCTTTGAGACCCCATGAATCACAGCACACCAGGCATCCCTGTCCATCACCAACTCCCGGAGTTTACTCAAACTCATGTCCATTGAGTTGGTGATGCCATCCAGCCACCTCATCCTCTGTCATCCCCTTTTCCTCTTGCCCCCAATCCCTCCCAGCATCAGGGTCTTTTCCAATGGGTCAACTCTTCGCATGAGGTGGCTAAAGTATGGAGTTTCAGCCGCAGCATCAGTCCTTCCAATGAACACCCAGGACCGATCTCCTTTAGAATGGACTGGTTGGATTTCCTTGCAGTCCAAGGGACTCTCAAGAATCTTCTCCAACACCACAGTTCAAAAGCATCAATTCTTCAGCACTCAGCTTTCTTCACAGTCCAACTCTCACATCCATACATGACCACTGGAAAAACCATAGCCTTGACTAGAGGGACCTTTGTTGGCAAATAATGTCTCTGCTTTTCAATATGCTATCTAGGTTATATATATATATATAGAGAGAGAGAGGAGTTTTTTCCATTGTAGGTTAGTATAAGATATTGAATGTAATTATCTGTGTTATATAGTCTTTGTTGGTTATCTATTTTATAAATAGGAGTGTGTATATTTTAATCCCAGACTCCTGATTTACCCTTTTCCCCATGATATCACTTATATATGGCATCTAAAAAAATGATAGAAATGAATTTACTTACAAGACAAAAATACACTCGCATATAGAAAACCAACATGTAGTTGCCTTTCCTTCCATTTGATACCTCGTTTTTATTAATGGAATGATTAAATTTCCTCATATTGCCCATGAAATGTATGCCATAGTATTTCACCTAGAATTTTTTACTGACAAGTTGTTATTCAAAAGTTTTCAAAGTTAATTTCATTATCAAGAGACTTTTCAAAGGCAGATAATTTATCATCCAGTAAAATGAACATGTGCCAACTTTTAGCTTTGTTTTATTTTAAGATACTATAAGGATAACAAATTAATAACTGAATTCATCCCCTTTTAAAAAACTTGAAGTGTTTCTAAATGACTATTGCATCAATTTTGGAAAAACTAACATGTTTTGCTTATGCTTGAGAAAATCCTAAATTTTAATCTTACAATAAATGTCTTAATTTAAAACTAATGGAATTAGAAATTTGACCTGTCAAATTTGACTTGATTTTAATATATGTCAGCCTTTTCTTTGCTCAATAAACATTATTTTAAAATAAGCTGATAACTATATAATCACATCTCTTTCCATTCTCTTGAAATTTTGGCCTTGATTCTTATAAAGGGACCTCCATAAGTCATACAGGCCCCAAATCCTATTTGCTCCAGTAGTTCCTATCCCACTAGTCAATAAGTAGTTTGGCATTTTTCTGAAGAACATTTTTGTTTCATTATTCTCTTGATTGAATGAAATCTGTATGGTACAACTGAATTCTCATTCTTCATGCGATCTATTGAAACTGAGGTCTGGGAAGCCCTAGCATTATCAGGATATTAAATTTTAAGCACATTTTATATCAGAATGAAAATTAATACTTTGTTTCTTACTCTGTTTTCTTATATTGTCTTTAGTGAAACTAGAATGTACCACATGGTATGAAACTTTAGGTATCCTAGCATGTTAGAATTCATTTAGTAAATTCTGCTAACATCAGTTTTATTTTGCCATATTTTCAAAATGTCTTCTGACCTTTATCAAGTGGAAACTATAATTATAGATATATGGCAACTTTTCTCTATTAATATTAAAATTATTTCAGTCATTTTTCATGGAATTATTACAGGTAAATGCAAACAGCTGATTAAAAACCAATGTTTGTGAAACACATTGTCAATATATTGCTACTTAATTTTTTAAAATGTGTTTTTTGCTGAGTTTAAAGTTTGAGTGGTAGAAACAAACTTTCAAAATTCAGTATCACCTACTAGAGAAAGTTTATTTATTTGCTAAGTAACAGTAGAAAAAGACAAACTGTAGTTGATATTTACTGAGCTTCCAGACCACATTTAAGTATTAAATGGTATAATCAAGCAGAAAAATCAGATATTTAACACCTAGCTCTTTTTTTCCTTTCTGGATAGGAGAACTCATGAGACATATGTTACATTTATGTATTTCAACAAATATATAGAAAATTCTATGATGTACAGAGAATCATATCCACAAAAAGCTAAATAAAAATATAGTACAATCCATAAGTGCCAAAAATGGTGGTAGGGAACCTAAAGGTATAACAAATATTTGGCACTGGAATAAGACCAGTAGGAGCTAAGATCAAAATGACGTATTGTTTGAAAAGCTTGATGTGACTTGTAAATCTATTAAAACAAAACACAGAAGATAAAGCTTGCTTTTTTTTAAATTACAAAAGCTATAGAGAGAAATGAGTATCACTAAAATGAAGGGGCAAATCATGTTTAATTCATATACAAATAAATATAGAAAGAGATAAACTGACTAAAATTGTGGCATAGTATTGGACAAAAGATATTACTCATTATTTTAAGTTTTCTGACTTATTTTTAAATAAAGAGTTATGTAAAAGAGCTCATATTCAATTTCTTGCATATTCATTCAGAAATGTTCAATCCATTTATATCCTCATGTTTACATGAAAAGGGTGATACTGTCCTATTTGTTTTTCCCCTCCAGCATAACAAGCTGTTAACACATTTAAGCCTACATTTCTGATTAATGGTTGTGTTTTATTCTACTATTTCTTATTTGTTGATATTTAGGGACCTTTATAGTTTGGCTTTTCTTATTATAAAATCATGCCCAAACTGACCATCCTTGTACTTACATCTTGGCATACTTATCTGATTATTTTTTTAAATAAGATTAATTCCCAGTAAGAACATTGCTGGATCAGTGAGAGTGTAAGTTTAAAATGCAATACATACTCAGTTACCCATCCAGGAAGGACAAGGTCAAGCAAAAAAAAAGAAGGTCTGATGCTCCCCAAATCTGACCCAAGAACACTCCTAATCTCTCCCTAGGAATTTAGAGAGCAGTCTTGAATGCAGATGAATGCTGATCATGAAAATATTGAATTGAGATATTTTTTAATCAAGGTGAATAGTCTAAACTGAGAAATCAATTAAAAGAATAGACTTTCAAACTGAAAATAATTATGAACCTGCAATATGAGTTTAGGAGGATTTTTTAAAAAAATTGCTTGAGATGAGGTTAAATTCAGTGGAGAATGTTCAATATTTGTATATTCAAGTCTTGTGGAATTTCATAACCAAATAATTATATGTATAAACATATATGTATAATATCACTGAATTTAAATTTAAAAATTCAATTTGTTTTGTATTACATTCTATAATCAATATTTTGAAAGAATTCAAAATTCTAAAGTTTGATTGGAGAGTGTTTTAAAATTGAAATTTAAAACATAAAATAGTTTATCTTACCACCTCTAAGACAGAGTTCCTCTTTTTGTGCTTTAAGATTACTGAGGATTGTGACTGCAGCCATGAAATTAGAAGATGATTGCCTTTTGGCAGGAAAGCTATGAAAAACCTAGAAAGTATGTTGAAAAGCAAAGACATCACTTTGCTGACAAAGGCTATGGTCCTTCCAGTAATTATATACAGTTCTGAGAGCTGGACCATAAAGAAGGCAGAGAGACAAAGAGTTGATTCCTTTGAACTGTGCTGGAGAAGACTCTTGAGAGTCCCTTGGACAGCAAGGAGATCCAACCAGTCAATCTTAAAGGAAACCAACCCTTAATACTCACTGGAAGGACTGATGGTGAACGTGAAGCTCCAACACACTGGCGACCTGATGTGAAGAGTGAACTCATTGGAAAAGACCCTGATGCTGGGAAAGATTGAAGGCAGAAGGAGAAGAGGGTGACAGAGGATGAGATGATTGGATGGCATTACCGATTCAATGGACAGGAACCTGGGCAAACTCTGGGAGATGGTGAGGGACAGGGAAGTCTGGCATGCTGCATTCTACGGGGTCACGAAACTGGGCACGACTTGGTGACTAAACAATGCCTATGTTACTTAGTAGATTACATTTTAAATTAAAAAACTAATGGTATTTAGGAAACTAATTTCTAATTATAAGTAGAAATGTTATATACAGAATCGAAAATAATTACATTGTTTACATTGTGAGAAATAAAATATGTTATGAATTTGGGATAATTTATAACTTGCAAATATGTGATACACCTCTATGTATCTTCAAAATTAGAAGAGATTATGCCAAAATCAGAGGTTGGGTATTGGCATAATCTCTTGTAATTTTGAAGATACATAGAGGCATATCACATATTTGCAAATTATAAATTATTCCAAATTCATAACATATTTTACTTTTTGCCAAAATTAGAGATTGGGTGGGCTTGCCTGGTGGTGCAGAGGTTAAAGCGTCTGCCTGCAATGTGGGAGACCTGGGTTCGATCCCTGGGTCGGGAAGATCCCCTGGAGAAGGAAATGGCAACCCACTCCAGTATTTTGCCTGGAGAATCCCATGGACGGAGGAGCTTGATGGGCTACAGTCCATGGGTTGTAAAGAGTCGGACACGACTGAGCGACTTCACTTTCACTTTCACAGAGGTTGGGTAGATTTCATAGTAAATTAGTAACAGCAAGGCTCCCACATCAAATTATGGTCTAGATGCTCACAAATAGTTAGGGTTAGAGGCAATTCCAAAGACTTTGAGTACATGACTGAAGGAGCAGTCAAAGCTTGCAGAGCTAACAAAAGGACAGGTTAAGACTGGAGGTGGTGATATTTTCCATTTGAAATCTTTGGAAATCTAGTCCAATAAGCTCTTTATTATTTTATATTGAAATGTAGTATGGAAAAACCAGCATAACAAAGTAACTCCTCATCGAAAATGCATGTATTTTCAATTCAATTTAAGTATTTTAATTCAGGCCAAAGAATTTGACACATAAGGTGAAGCTAATGAACTATTTAATCAGCAATCTTGGTGACTTGGGTCAGAAGGTTGTTATATCTGAACACCTGTTTTTTCAGATCAAAGATAGTAAAGGAGTGCTCCCTTCAGCAGCACATATACTAAAATGGGAACAATATAGAGAAGATTAGCATGGCCCTGTGCAAGGATGACATGTATATTCATGAAGCATTCCATATTTTTAAGAACTCCCACTAAAGAACATGCACTAGTTCTGATAGCTGTGGACACTGGAGGCAAGAACACATAGGAGGAGGACCAGATTAGAATCTGAGCTGCTCCCATAGCTGACCCAGAGATCAGCACAGTGTTGGAGGGTAACCTAAGGAGGTGAGGTGAACTATGACTCCCAGTGAGGGAGAGGACTCTGACAGCAGTGACTCAAGAAAAACATTTATTATTCTTATGTTTTGACTTGTTCTGTAGATTCTTTTGGACTTTTTTCCTTTTTGTTCTTTTTTTTTGCTCCCTCTGTTGTAGTTGTCAATTTTATTGGCACTATGAAATCTAAGCTTCTGAGCTTTTTTTTTTCTCAGTCACTTTTTTTATTGTTGTTATAAACCTATGCCTCTATGTTCGGCTTTTGCAGTTCTGTGTAGTTTTCCTTTTTTTCTTTTCTCTTTTTAATTTTAATTTTTAGTTTTTTAATCCTATTATTATGTATTTTTTCTACACTTGTTTCTTTGTTTGCTTTTCCTACTGTTCTTTTCCCCTTGCAGTTAATCTTTAATGTATATAAATCTTCTTTATCCACCTCTATTTAACCTTGAGTATCAATTCTTTCTTTCTTTCCTTTCCTCTCAATATAAAAGTTTTATTTTCATTGCTTTATTTCTCAATTGGCACCTTGTGTTAGTTATGTTTTCCAGTTTGGGCTTTAGTTAGTTTTGTTCTTAACTGTTAGATATAATTTTCAGTTTTCTTTGTTCACTGGGTCAGTCTGTCGTACTTTATTATTGTTGGACTGCTTTGACTTTGCTCGTGTGTGTATATGTGTATGTGTATATTCAGTCATACTTTTTATTGTTGTTATAAACCACTGCCTCTATGATGAGCTCTTACAGTTCTGTGGAGTTTTCCTTTTTTTTTTCTTTTCTTTTCTCTTTTTTGTAATTTTAATTTTTGATTTTTTTAAACCTACTTTTTTAAAACATTTATTCCTTTGTTTGCCTTTTCTACTGTTGTTTTCCCCTTGCAGTTAATTTTTAATGTACATAAATCTTCTTCACCTACCTCTATTTAACTTTGCATGTCTATTCTTTCTTTTCTTTCTTTCCTTTCCTCTCAACATATTTTTTAGTTTGGCTTTCATTGCTTTATATCAACCTAGAGGATTGTATCAATTTAGGCTCTGTATCAACCTAGAGGGGTAGGATGGGGAGGGAGATGGAAGGGAGATTCAAAAGGGAGGATATATATGTATACCTATGGCTGATTCATGTTGAGGTTTGACAGAAAACAATAAAATTCTATAAAGCAATTATCCTTCAATAAAAAATAAATAAATTAAAAAATAGTAAAGGATAACAAGTTAAAAAAAAACAATAACTTTGAAATACTGCACATTGAATAAAATATCTTTCCAATAGATTATAAGTTTAAAAGACTTAAGAATCCTCACCAGAAGCATTCAGGGGGTCAATTCTTTGCTATGAAATTTGATTGATATACTGTTGTCTTTTCTTTTTTAAAAAAATTTTCCATACTATTTTCAATTGACTCTTGAAGTTATTCAAGGAACCCTGTGTATCAAAGCTCCATGCCAGAAATAAACAATGCTATTGAAGGTCACCAATTAAGCATTCCTAAAGCAGGACTAACTCACACAGCAATGGAAGCTACCTCAACCAGCCTGACTTGAAGTTCAGTGAAAATCAGCACATACTTTCTGATCACTTTGTTCTCAAATATGCAGTAAGACAGTTAAATGAAAACAAGCCAATAGAACACTGACATGAAAATAAACCAGTGGGGAAAGGAACAGTTAAACTGAATGAGACAGACTCCATGAGTTGCCTAATTAAGGTAATACTCAAATGTGTGCCATTACTTTTGCCATCACTTTATTCAAGAGATTCATAAATCCCACAGCAGGATGGCTTTACACAGTTATCAAATGAAATAAAAATACCCAGAGGCAGAGAGCAGAGGGCACACCACTGCTTCACCAAGAAGAAAGAGATTATTAGAATTAACACTGGCAAATTCACATTGGATACTCAAAAAAATTATTCAGAGTATTAATTTTTTACTGGATTTTTCTTGGTTTTAGCAAATACTTGGAGTTAATGTTACTACTGAATTCTACTTTCAGCAGAAAATCCTTGTAATCACTTAGGACAAAATCATACAGAAAAAAAATTGAAGCAGAAAAAATAAAATCTGACCAGTGATTGAATCCTTCAAAAGTAGATAAAAAATGAAAAGAACTTCTTACAATTATTTCAAGACACTCACTAAAAGAAGAAGTGATATTTTCCTCATGAGAACTGATTTATTCTTATCTATATTTTTGGTAAAAATTACAGTATTTAAATAAGTGAAAAAAGTACTCAATCCTCAGTATTAAATTAATATGGTGAGAGATTAATAGAATCTAAAATTTCCTAAAAGCCACTATATATTTGCATTTTCAAAAAACAAGCATTGCAAAACAACTAATAAAATATGTCAGAGGTTAGGAAAAAATATCAAAGTAATTAAAAATGTCCTTTTATTTCTTTGTTTTTATTTTGTTTATGTAAATCAAAGAAAGATACCTATTTGATTTACATGCGATCATTAAAGAAATTCTTGTAAAGTAGGAAGATAGTACACAAGGAGCAGGCTTGTTATTTGGGGTGGGAGTCAAGCTTTATATGTTATTTCTAAATATATTGGCATATGTGTGTGTGCAATTTTTCTGTCTTTTTGGATATTCAAACTTAGTTACATCTGAAAAGTAAATTTTTATATAGTATAAATTAAGCTGAAAAAATAATTTTCTATGTGTTTTTATAAAACTGCTATTAAGACAATAAATGCAGGTCAGAATTACAAAAGTTTCTGATTGCTGATATTGCAAACTCTTGATTATGAAACTGTTACATGCTTATTGTAAAAAATTAAGAAAAAGGAATATGTTTTATAGTTTCAGATCTTATGTTGAGGATTGTAGTCCATTTTAAGGACTTTGCCACTGTCAGGCAGGAGTCCAACTTCATTCTTGTATGTGTGGATACCCAGTTTTCCCAGCACTATTTGTTGAAGAAACTATAATGTCTGCATTGTATAGCCTTGATGGGGAAGGAGATGGGAGGGGGATTCAGGATAGGGAACACGTGTACACCCGTGGCAGATTCATGTTGATGTATGGCAAAACCAATACAATATTGTAAAGCAATTAGCCTCCAATTAAAATAAATAAATTTATGTTAAAAAAAACAAAGATCATTTGACCATTTTCATGAGGATTTATTCCTAGGCTCTATATTCTGTTTCATTGGTCTATTAAGTTTATCTTTATGCCATAACCATAATATTTTGATTACTATAGCTTTGTAAGATGCTTTGAAATCAAGAAGTGTCAGGTCTCTAGTTTTTGTTTTTATTTTTCACTCTCCTTTTCCCCTTCATCAAGAAGCTCTTTAGTTCCTCTTTGCTTTCTGCCATTAGAGTGGTATCATCTACATATCTGAAGCTGTTGATATTTCTCCTGGCAGTCTTGATTCCAGCTTGTGATTTATCCAGCCCAGAATTTTGCATTCAAGTTGGCTTCAACAATACGTGGACCAAAAACCTCTAGATGTACAAGCTAGATTTACAAAAGGCAGAGGAACAAGAGATCAGATTGCCAACATTTGTTGGATCATCGAAAAAGCAAGGGAATTCCTGAAAAACTTCTACTTCCGCTTCACTCAAAACCCTTTGACTGTGTGGATTACAACAAACTGTGGAAACTTAAAGAGATGGGAGTACTAGACCACCGTACCTGTCTCCTGAGAAACCTGTATGCAAGTCAAGAAGCAACAATTAGAACCAGACTTGGAAAAACTGACTGGTTCAAAATTGGAAAAGGAGTACATCAAGGTGGTATATTTATATTTATAATTGTCATATCTTCCTGATGAATTATGTCCTTCTTTGTCTCTTGTGACAGTTTGTGACTCAAACTCTATTTTACCTGATATAAGTATCACCCCTGCTGTCTTTTGGTTACCATTTTCATTGAGTATCTATCTTATCCTTTCATTTGGAGCCTATGCATTTCCTTCAGCCACTGCATGTGATTTTGATTATAGGATTTAATCTATTTACATTTAAATTAACTTCTGATAGGGAAGACTTACTATTACCATTTTGTTCATTGTTTTCTGTATATGGTATCGTTATCTTTTCTGTTTCCCTTCCTTTGTATTTTGTTAATGTTTTTTTGAGGTAACATGCTTTGATTGACTTCTCATTTTTTTGTACACCTTTTATAGGTTATTCTTTGTGGTTACCATGGGGATAATATAAAACATCTTTTAACAATCTATTTTAAACTAACAATTTCATTGCATAAAGAAACTCTACTCCTTTATATCACCCTTGCTTTATGTTATCAATGTTACTAATTGCATTTTAAAAACTATTTTTTGTCATTAACATAGTTTTATAGTTATAGCTATTTTCATGCTTTTATCTTCATTTTATAACTGTATTAAAGGTTATCTACTCATCACCATTACAGC